>NW_017534775.1:279718-351020 GCF_001853355.1 Bactrocera latifrons
AAAAATCATGTGGCAACTCTGTTTCAGAAAAGTATGAAGTACAATACATAAAACAGGGATTATAAAAAATAATAGAAGCCCCATTTATTTTAAAATTTGTTTATTTAAAACTTTAACTTTATTTTTACAGGTGGAATGATGGCAACCCTGTATCAAAAATACTTTAAAACGAATTATATTGCAATGAGCTTTCGTTTGATACCCATATTGCAATTTTTATATTTCGCATAAAAAATCATATGGCAGCTCTGCTTTAGAGAAGTATGAAGTACAATACATAAAACAGGGATAATAATAAATTGTGCAAACTGCATTTATTTTAAAATTTTTTATTTAAAACTTAAACTTTATTTTTACAGGTGGAATGAGGGCAATCCTGTATTAAAAATACTTAAGAACTAATGATATTGTAATTAGCTTTTTAAAGAAATGTATGGTAACCCTGCACAAAAAAATTACAAAATTGTTTACAAGAAAAATAATAAAGTATAAGCAAAAACATGTTTTTGTGTTTTATTTCGCGGAAATTTATTCAAATTTGCAAATTAAATGATGGCAACCCTACACATTATCTATATTATATTCTCTGCTTAAAACAGACTATAGTGACATTTCTTTCGGTACTCTATTTCGGTGTCATTAAATGCACAAGAATTAACTTCAAATTTAATATTTTACTTTTAAGTACCTGGCAACCCTATTTTTATGGCCTACAAAATAATTAAAAATTTTCCAAAATCCAAATACATTTGTCAAAAAAAATCGTAATATAATTGTATGCAATCTGCATTAAAATTGATATTGTTATTTTAAGAACCTGGCAACCCTATTTATGGCATTAAAATTATTTTAAAAAAATATATTTTTTACAAAAAAAAATTTATAAAAAAAATTTTCCGTAACTAATATTTTTGCATTAAAAATATAATCCTTAAAATTAACTAAACCACCATATCTCATACACAACACACGCACGCACGTACTTGCACGTGCCAGCATAATTTTTTCGTTGCCATCGACCGCCTGCCAAAACACCAGGCGCGCATAATTGCACAGCAAGTACCCAGCGCCAGCAGTGCGCCTTTGGGGTATGCTACACTGGCTGGAGCCATGCTACTGTAATGCCAACTGTGCACTGTACTGTAGTATCAACAGTGCACTGTTCTGTAGGGTCAACAGTGCACTGTTCTGTAGGGTCAACAGTGCACTGTTCTGTAGGGTCAACAGGGCACTGTTCTGTAGTGGCAACAGCGCTCTGTACTGTAGTCAACAGTGCTCTGTACTGTAGTCAAAAGTGCTCTGTTAACAAAACAGCAGCCGCTTGCTGGCATTTATGTTCGCCTGGTAGAAATGGAAAATTTTGTATACGAGATTTTTTTCCTGCGAAGACTTAAGAACGAAACTTGCTCTGAACGAATTTCGCTGTTGGTGCGCATATGCGACTTGCTATGCAAGTGCGATTTGTTTTAAGTGGATTTTACATTTTTTGGATAATTTGAGTAAATATTTTTTTTTGATAATTTGAAATAAAATATTTTTTTTAATAAAATTTTTTTAAATAAAATTTTTAAGAAAATGAATGAAAAAATATTAAACAAAAAATTAATAGAATAAAATAAAAAAGTATTAAAACACAAAAATTATTTAAAAAGAAAATTTGATAAAGTATTAGTAAAAATCTGCCTTTAAGCAACTAAGCAACCCCAGCCACTAAATAAACAAAGGAAGTAAAAACGCATTTGTTTATGTTTGTTTTTATATATTTTATTATTTTTTTTGCAGTTTTTTATTATTTGTCTGTTTATTTTTGTTCGACTTTACTCGCTTTGATGTTTTGCTGCTTTAATTAATCAATTTTAATAACTATTTACACAGTGTTTAAAGCATCGAAGACCTTTATAATGAATTTATTTTACCTCTTTCTAAATTTTGCAAATTCAAATCTTTATTATTTGCTATAATTAATTTGTTATGATTTCCTCTTTGTTTTCGCATTATGTATGTATGTGATTAACTGAAAATAATGGGCTTTAACTAGCATGATTTGTGGTGCATTCTAATTTGGTCGTCTACAAGCTAAGGGCGATGGCTAAATGGGCGCAATGTTGTTGTAACACAACACATACAAAGTCTGTGCCTATTTTAAATATAATTTTATATGATATTCTAAACAATAGTTGCATTTGCAAACACTTTAACTACATGTCTTTAATAGCGCTGGATTACGGGATGGAGGTGAGTGAAGCCTTAAAGATAAGTGAGCAAGCAGGCGCTTAAAACGTACAACAGCACGCCAACACATACAAACATATATAAATTGCATTCTGAAAAGAAAAATATATAATTAAAAGAAAAATAAAAATTTAATTTTTTGTTTAGAATTTTTAAGGATTATTTTAGTTAATTTTTTCGTTTCTAACTGAAGGCAAAATAAACTCTGTGAAGGCAGGGCTTAGATTAATTTCAAATTTGTGAAAATCTGAGAACCACATTCTAAACAAATAAATTGGTTTCTTTAGCGCGAAATGCTGCAACATTTAAAATCGAGCAGCGCAGCTATGCGTCGACGGGACAGAGTTTAAATAAAATTTGGAAAATTAATATTAATAATTTTTTACAGTTACATTAGTTGAACCGCCTGCGTTTTTTTTTTTTTAATTTTATGTCAATATTATACCAGTTTTCTTTGCATTTTTTTTTTTAATTTTTATATTTGTTTGTGTTGGTGTTAGCTATTTATATGTGTATGTATGCTTTATATATATATATAGCTTTGCAGTTTTATATAACTATTTCTTATTATATAACTATGTTTTCATTTCTTTTGTTGGTTTTTTTTTCTTGCTAAAATATTTTCATCAGTTTCTTGCATTTGTTATACACATTAATGTTTTGTTGTTTTGCTTTTAAACAAGTTTAAATAACTGCTTGTGTATTGTATATATATTTTTTCTTTTACTTGTGGACTCTCGTTTGATTTTACATATTTTATCTTTACTTTCTAAATTAAATTTCGTTTTGCTTCAGCTACTGTCTCCTGGCCAATTCTGCGCATTCGACACCGCTAATATTGAGTTACATTTTTTTTTTATTTAATTTAAATATAGAAATTTCCAAAAGTTTTTTCAAAATGTTTTTGCTTACTTTTCTTTTTGGTTTCTCTTGTGGTTGGTTGCTGCTGCTGAATGAGCGTCCAAAATTTGCATAGTAAATTTGTATTGTTTTTCATGTTCTTGTTGTTTGTATATATGTATGGCGGTTTTGGGTAAAATTGCGATTGCGATTTTATACACTACAAAATAAGGATCAACATAAAAATAGTGACAATCATATGAGGAAAACTTAGCATTTCTTTTGCGTTCAGCTTCATTTGAATTAAAATTAAAAAATAATATTATTAATATTAATAAGAACACAAAACAATTACAATTTTTTTTGCTTCCAACTCCTAAACATTAATTTTACATAACAAAATCTTGCATACAATGCCAAATCAGACACCTGGGCAACACTGACGCTTGCCACACGCACAAAAAAGAAAATCTACATTTTCCCCGCGTTTGCGATTTCGCATTGCTAACTCTAACTACATACTATGCTCTAGCATATACATTTTGCGTAGTTGTTGTTGTGTACAAATATGTTGTTGTTTTAAAACGCCATTCTAACGCTAATTTGCTTAAAAAGACCTATTTCAAGTAGAAATCTGTTGAAAACAGCACCCACACCAAACCAAAAACAAAACACAAAACAAGAACAACAGATGCTTTTAAACAAGAAGTCAACCAAAGCATGCATGTTCTTGCAGTTAGCGGCAGGCTGTGGTGGCCTGTGGTGCGGAGTAGTGGTGTTGTGTGTAAATTGTATGATAGTGTAGTTTGGAAAATGACAGTGCAACCTTTCCTTGATGCTCACTCGACGCAATGCAAAATTTTAAGCATTTTTGTAACTTTCACCTCGAAATTAACCCCGCACTGCAACTGGTGTCTGCCTGCCCTATTGGTGCTGGTTCTTTACATGTACATACAGATATATATATACGTAATGGTATTGGTTTTAGTGTTTTTGTATTGCTAGTATTTGTTGAATTTGCTTATTTTCATTTTTTTTTTCTATTTTTTGTGGGAAATTTCCTGTTTTTTGCGTAATTTACTTATTACAATTCATAATAAATTTGCAACTTAAGTCTTGTTAAGCAGTATTATTTCCATTATTCGCCTGTCGCATTGTTGGTGTTTTGTTAATTTTCGCTTCGTGGCCGCTATGTGCTACACACACATATAATCGTCAAACACACACACATATATATATTTATGTAGCATTGGCTAACAAAGTTCGCGTTTCATCCACCACTCCGGCCCCCATTTATTGACACACGCTTGCTACTGCACTATGGGAGTTGCGGCGCTTTTCTTGTTTTCAGTTTCGTTTTTTTTTTTTAGGGTTTTACCATGCATTTTCATTCGATAAACACTAGTGACATCATTATATCTCAAACTGCTGCTTCCGTCCGTTCTCTGCTCGGCTCTGCTCTGCTCTATTGTTTATTCAATGAAAAATTATGTTTTTGTTGGTGCTTTTTAATCATCCATCCAGGATTCGCGTCATTCTGTATACTCCCACCAGTCCTTCTCGTAGCCTTCATGAACATGATCCAGCAGCACCTTGCGACGCTTCTCGCAATACCTGATAAGAAACGAAATTTTTAACAAGCGACAATATCTCAACAACTAATTGGTCGAAGCCTTTTTCGGGTACATTCCACTCACCTGTATTTATCCTGAACTTTTTGTTTAATATCAGCCAAATTCTCTGAAGTTATATCACGCTCCAGGTACTCAGACAGTTTCTCAGTTGCTGATTCCAAATCCTTTTGATTATCCTCAAAGATCATTGACTGATTGTTCTTCTTCAGATAATAGGCAAACACGTATGTGTACATGAGTGTTTGACGGCACTGGCAGAGTATATCTACGGCCTTTTTCAAAAATTGCACCTAAGTAATATAAAAAATACATTGTAACATTTTCGTAATAAATAAGCATGGCTACACACTTCAATCCAGGACATATTGTGCTGCTGCATCTCCTCCATTTTGTGTTTAACGGCCGCATAGAGTTTGTTCTCAAATTTCAGCGACTGCATGTGATTCATATAACGATTATAGTAATGCAAGTACCTTTGTTGGTCAGAAATGTTATTATTTATTGTTATTTATTATGAAAAATTTAATATGCAAATTAGGTACACACGCACCTTGCCAATGAGGAGCGCAATTTCTCTTGTGCATCACGCGCCGCCTTCGCCTCGTCCTCATCGTAGCGATTGCAGTTATACCACGACGAGCCGTGCGGCTCCCATGAACCTAAACACACCCAACAGAAATCGTGTTTACAATTTTGATTTTTACACACCATATGATTGCAGCCGCCATCTTTTTCGATCGTCACATTACATTTTGGACACTCTTTTGTGTTAGCCGCTATCCAATTGGATGTCTCCGAATCGTCGTCGCATTTCTTGATCCATTTTTTCAGCCAACAACATTTGACGGGATCATGCCAATTTTCGCCGCAGGCAAAGCAAAAGACATGCCCGCATTTGCAACTCACGGGGCGTGCATCACCATACGAAACTTTAATTGCATTCGTACAGTCGACGGACGGACACCAGCGTAATAGCTGATTGCATTCGACAAAACTGTTTGTGATCAGCTGTTGGTATTTCACTTTGACACGCGGATCCACTAGTTTAGTGACGGTAACGTCATCAACTAAAATATCACAGCCATGTGCGGCGCACGAGATGGATTGACCGAGACCTTCGGTGACGATCTTTGTCGTTAAATACTCACGCCAGCAGACCAAGCAAAAGCGATGGCCACACTCCAGACCAGTCATGCCCTGTAAGATACATAATGCATAAGCGAAACTATAAATAGAGCTTTAACTGAAAGAAACTATATTTCACTTACATCTGGTGACAGCAATGAGAAACAAATTTCGCATTCCTCCACTGGATTTTTGGACAACTATGAGCATGAAGTGGAGAAAGGAAATTAATATGATATACATATATGGCGGCGCAAACGTTCTTAATAAATACCTTAAGTCGACTTGGAGTGGTAGATTTGTTGAATGGATTAATGACATGTGCGCCCTTGAAGAATTCCTCTGTATTACCATCAAAATATTTTTCTAGTAGCTTTTCTTTATCCCATTTGTAATGATTTAGCAGTATGCGGATTATTGTGGGCGGCAGCTGGAAAGAATATGAACAGAAAAATAAATGTAATGTTAAGAAAATATATATGCAACGAAATACGGGTGTTTAGTTGCCTATTTTAGTCAGATTTTCTTGGAGATGTCTTTAGTGTAGATAAATAAACTTTTGGGCCGGAATTTTACCTGCAATCAAATGCCCTTGCTCAATCGATTATTTGGCTATCAATTTTCAATGTCACGTTATGCAATTAAAATGCATTCATCTATAAAAATCTTAGAAAGCGAAAAATTGCCAGAATTTCGTGTAATTCGGGCTAAATTGACGTCAAAACAACTATTTATAGACAAGAGCCGAACCAACAGCTCTTCCTCTCTGCCATCAAGAAAATAGAAATATGTTTGTCATTGCAAAAATCTATGCAACAGCATGTGTAAATTGGAGTACGTGCATATTGACTGACATATGCACAATAACTCTCAACAGATTTGCAAAAAATATTGTTTGTAAACAAACAAAACTGTCGTTGAGGGTCAGGGTAAAACAAGCTTGCAAACTATTAATAAAATATTGCCAGTGAAATTAAAAAAAAAACAAAAAATGTAATACAATGGAAATTTTCAACGTCGCGTGTTAACAAAAGACTGCAGTTGCAATATTTTGGTTTTTTTCTTGTTAGCACTAAGAATGCACGAATATATGAGATTTCTGTTAAATAGGTCAGCAGAAAAATTTTGTGTGTGAGTGTGCTGTTATACGTTTCGTAACTGCACTTGGCTGACACAATTGTTAATCTCTTTTTTCGTTTTACCCCTTCTGCCTGTTGTAAGTAAAAAATCTGCGCTCGTGTGGGAGGATAATGGAAATGGGACATATTTATACCTGCACATACATATGATTGTTTTCAGATTAAGGTATGTCATTCAAATGCATCTTTTTTAGGAAGTGTGCGTTTAGAGACTAGGATTCAAAAGCGAAAGCGATTGTTATATCATCATCCCACTAAAGCACATTGTAATTGGCAACCTTCAGCGTGAAGGTTATAAATATGCAACGTTGAAGTTTTTGTACAGTAAGGCTGTTTGCTAGCAGCTGCAATCTGTATGTTGTATAGACAATAGCCCCGACAGTAGGATCTAAGTAACCGGAACAGGCCTGGTTTTTTATTCGGCAAAGCTTTAGTTCGCAGTGAGCATAAAGGTCAGAAGAACACCAAACCTTCTTTTATAGCAAAGGTTCAAAAAATGAAAAAGCAATTATAAAATTATATGTACATTTAACTATCAAAAGGCAGTTCTTCTAAAAGAGCCAATAAACAATCATTAACTACTTGAACTTCACAAGCACGGATTTTTATATCACGTTTAAACAGGTGATTTACATGCACCTATCTATTACCGCTTACAAAATGCATATTTAAGCTTTTACCTTGAGCACATTGTTGACTTCATCGATTATTTCTCGCTGATGCTGTACTATTTCATCTGTAGAGAGCACTTCATATTGATACTCCTCTGTTTCCATTTGGCGATCATGTGAAGAGGGTATATCGACCTCCATACCGAAATCTTCATCGCCCTCGTCGCCTGACGATACATTGCCAGAATCAACATTCTCCATCTCATAAGAATCCTCATCAGACTCCATATTATATTTTTAGCTGTTTTCTTGTTATGCCGAGTTATTTATTATTTTTGGATTTTCTTTTGTTACTGATGTTTCAGCAGGAATTAGGCACAGTTTGGTTGTCTTAATAAACAATTGGAAGTTTTAAGTGCACGGCTAACGACAAATTGTCTGTTGCGTTTGATTTATGTAGCTGCAAACAAGAGTTAATACTTGTTGTTCAAATAATCAAGTTTTCCAATGCAACTCATATACACAGAATATACGCTTATTTGTATATTTCAGCGGGTTACTTGGTGACTAATCAAAGTTTACTTATTCCACATCTGCACTGCCCTTCAACTGTTTGTAGAAACCAATATGTTAATGGCGTATATATACGTCACTTTTAGCACCTTCGTTGGTTCCAGCAGCATACAACTTTTAATAAGTGCTCCGTGCTTTGCCTACCGCCCCAAATCACCCCGCTGCTTTATATTTTGGTATGTGGCGTTCAGTGGCACACTGTCGCGGCCTTTTAACCCAAAGGGGCAGGAGAATTGAAAACAATGTCGGTAGCTAATCGACTTTGTCTCGTGTTTATAGCTTTGACAACGATTGAGACAAGCACACTAGCCACAAAGTTGCAGCGCGGATGTCACTTTTACTATGATTACTTTATTTTACGGTCAAGTTAATTGCAGTTGTCGAGCGACTTTTCCAAGTTTTTTGGCGTTTGCTTTACTTCCTTGCTGCGACCCACAATTGGAATACTTCTTTACTATGTTATAGTTAAGAAAACTTTCTATGCACACGACTTCTCTGTAAATCGCTCCCTTTATAAGCAAAAATTTAAGTCCTAGTTGAGAGAATAATAAGAAAAAATCTGAATTAAAATGATTTGAAAATTTTGTGCACACAAAAAATTTTTCCCAATTCTTTGAGATAATCAAAAAATTGGAAAATGAAGCAGAGCAAAAACAAGACAAAAATTGATGTGAAGGGAAAAAAGTTCAAGGCTACTGTGTGTGAGTGTTGTTGTTTTCTATTCATTTTTATGAGTACTTCATTTATTCGATTTCTTTTTACAAACTATTATTTTGTGAAAATTCTATGTTAATGCACAAAACACAGATGAAGAGCTTTCACGGTTTGCACCAAATTATAAAAACACTAAACAATACACAACTTTACAACAATACTATGCACTTTTTCAATTTTATATACCGATAATGCACACCACCAAAAGAAACACAAATTTTATTTGTATCGTTCGCGAACCGACCATGAATTCAGTGAATAATTTTATGACCAGCACAAAGGCAATCAACGAATAACCTAAGGAAAATGAAAACAAAATATACATGAAATAAACAGAGATAACAGCAAGCGAACAAAACAGGCTATTAGTTCCCTTTCGCATGGTAAATAGTTCGCTGGTTAGAAGAATGCAACTACTTTTTAGTAAAGTACTGAATGTCAAACAGCAAACAGTTGCCATATGTGTCGTTACATAGCGATGCCAGAAAATACAGAAATATACATAAAAAAATTAAAAATTGTATAATCTGGCAAGCCTATCGAAAATCTAATTTGAACATATGTAAATATATATTATATGCGAATGGTTGTCAAATTAACTTTGTTTTTTTTTGTGTAGATTCGTAGATGCTATTTACTTTATTTTCGTGTCATTCAACTTTTTTTAACGAATTTATTTACTTTTGTTGAGTTTCGACCTTATCATTCTACCGATTTGATATATTACGAATTATGAACTGCGCACATCTTCGGTATACAATGCGTAATTGGTTTCCTTTTTAACAAATTTAGACACACACACCGAAAGACTATTTACAAAAACGTATTTATGAATTTTCTACAATTTGCAACCGAACAAACGACGGAACATTGCAGCACTGCACTCGCATTAAACTTCGTATAATTTCTTTGTCCGCTGCCTACGGGAATGTCGTCTTCGCACTGTATATTTGGTATTTTTTCTTTCTGGTATGATTACCTCGAAATAAAACCTACAAAACACATGCATATACATATATTAGCGCTGCGACTTTGGGTAGTGCACATAATATTAATATAGGCGCTACAAAAAAACAATACACATCTTTTTTACAGTGCATTCATGCATAATTTCAAATTTGTTACAGAAAAATTATTCACTATATATTCATTTTTTTAAATTCTATTCAATTTTTACGCACACATAACACATTTACACGTCTTTGTGGACAAAAACACGAACATCACAATAATTAATTTTTAAAGCACAGTCCGCTTGATGACCTCAATATATACTAACTTTTATCCTTTCCACAATTAATTTTCTTAAACGAATTTATTATTTTACTAAATTTTCACACTTTATTACTGCAATCAGTTTAAAACGCAGCAACGAAATGAAAATGTTAGTCAAACATACACACGCGCACATTAAATGCCTAATAAGAAAATCGGTCATACTACTTTATGTCTGACTTTTCAAATTACCTGCCGTTTATACTTTGCAAGTTAAAAGAGGATGACACAAGTGCATTGCACAGGGCTGCCAACCCAAATCATTTGACCTGCACATAACATTCCAACAAATTTCTTATTTTTTCATATTAAGTGGCTGGATTAATGTGCATGAAAGAGACGAAGCGGGTTGTAGGTTGCAATTACTTCAGAGTTGCACATCGTGCAGAGTGTGTTCAAGCAATGGTGAATTTCAGATACGTCAAAGGCGCACCCGTTTATAATGCTCACCCTGCCGTTGTAATCTAATAAGAATCTATACACTACTAATTAGAGCATGTGAGGTGAAATGCGATCATTGGATGATAACAGCTGATGTCTAAAAACTAGCTTAAAGCAAAAATTGTATGAGGATTTTGAAAATTAGTTTGTTATATGCAATTTAAAACTAAAATAATAGCAGAAGAGTTAGAGGACAGAGTGTTCAGATTTGCTGTTTCCTTGAATCCTCAAGCAAATCACATCTTATTCGAAACCTTTATCTTAAGAAAATCTTCATGTTTAGAAAAAACCAAAACTTGTGTTAAATTATTTCGCATATGGTCAGAAAGAGTACTATTTTAGTACAAACATTATCTAATATTGTCAATGTTCATTTTGCCAAACATTGAGATAGGTGAAACGAACATACAACTGGTACAAAGTGCAAAGTTTGTCATGGGCAAATTAAGTAAGAGCAGTTAGGGCGACAACATTTTGTTGGTGGCGAAACGAACACCGTTTCTATCTCATTGAAATGTACATACATATTTATAGCTAACATAACGTGTGTATGTACTTATTGCTATGTGAGACCCTGTTTTCAGATTAAAAAACTCAGCAGCAGCACAAATCAGAGCAACAACAACGACACACAGTGACAGCAAAAATAGCAATTCGCATTAAAAGCGTTCAAAATGGACAAGGTCGACATTGTATAACCTTGATTGATTCAGCATATACAAACATACGCACAAACATACATAGATATATACATTTGCTCAGAGGTGCGATAAGATTAATTGCAGGTGAATTTACTTAGAGTGTAGGATACTAGATATGCATGGATATGTGCATACAAATTTTCACATACGTACATATGTATGTATACATACTGGTCAGGCCATTTTACACATAATATACACATATGTTTGTGCATATGTTCATATTTTTATGAATTAAAAACACGCACACCATCGCATATACACGCATATTTAATTTAAAAAATAAAGCAACAACAACAACAAAATATACATTTGTACATCCATATGTGAGTTCGTATTTATCATTAGCGCGTGTAAAATTGTCAAAACGAAGTAAAGTGGCGCAAAGCGAAGCAGATAATGTTGTTGTTGTTGTGATTTCAGCAACAGCTGCTATTCACAGCAGCGAAACAAAGTTGCATTCATATAATATATAAACACTTGTACATATGTACATGCATCCGTACCTTACAAATTTATAAGCAAAAATTAAAGCAAACAACGACGAAGCGTGAAATGAAAAACAACAACAACTAATTAGACACAATGTTGTTGAGACGACATAAAAAACTACAGCACAAAAACAAAAGCAGCAACATATCGACGACATTGTTGACCTCCAAAATTACAAATGCAAAAGCAAAAACTTGCCTAACAACAAAAATTAAGGAAAATAAAGGAATATTTATAATCACTTTGCACAATAGAAATTGAAACAAGAAAAAGCTTAAAAATAAAATTTTTGCAGCAGCAACAACAAAGTAGGAAAACAAAGAGAATAAATAACTTCCGGCGAATAATTAAAGCAGCGCGCAGTATTACATAGTTACATGCATACATAGTACCTGCTAAGTCACTATATGTGCATCTGTATCTGTTTTTTTTTTATAAAATCGCAAATGCAGGAAATGGTCTTCGGATCATTCAGAACAACTTTACCTAAGGGACTATGGGAACCGATTTCAAGCTACGATTTTTAAGGTGAATTTTAAAAAAAGCTGAATAATCAGTTGTATGAATGATACATGAATTACAGTTGTCCGACCTGACCAATTCCGACAAATGATCAAATCAGAGTATCAAACGGCACTTGCATACGTATTAAATTTCATTCGGATATCTGCTGCCTTTAAATGAACCCACCCTAATGTATGTACATGCATACATAGTGTATATATAATGTATACTGTGCGTGGAAGTGTTAAATGAAGATGAGAGAACAAGCTGAAATTGAAAATAAAATAAATGAAAAAAGTTTCATAAAAATATAAATAAAAAAACGCAATATTTTTAAATTAAGCGAAGATATGTTAAAATATTAATCTTATGTAGTCATATGTTTATACTTATGTATATAAAGTACATATACATCTTCAGATGGCTCTATTTTTTCTACTTTCCCTCTCTGCTGCAGAGATTGTTTATTTTTTAGAAGACAAGACCCGGAAAACGATTTGTATAAAGCCTATGAGATCACCAAAGTGTTCTATTGGGTAGTCGAAAAACTCTTTTCGTATTTCTGATACATTGAATTAATGTACAATTGTATGTGTATATACATTTGTATGTGTGTACTTGGATTTCCGCATTCGCCAGCCAACATTTCACCTGTAGCTCTTTATCGCCTGATTAAATATTTAAATTTTGTAATTGTATAAACAAACATATGCACATAAGCTGTAGGTACGTGTATGCATATTATAAAATAGCAGATCACATACACACATACATTGTACCTATAGAACTGTATACGCAGGGTAAACGATTAAATGATATGAATTATCAAAACAATGCTCATCAACGTTATCGCTTAATTGCAATACAGCTTACGCAATAAAAATATGTACATATGGTATGTGAATATAAGTACTTATACCAAAAAGTGCAAATATGTATAGGGTGAATCAATAAGTAACTTATTCAAAAAAAAAAGTTGTATATCAACTATATGCTCCACCTCTTAAAATTATTTAAATAACCTGAAACCAATAATTCGAATAACCGATTTGTAACCGTAATATTTACCGATTAATACCATTCGAATAGTTGTTCTACTGCACATTCAACGAATGTGTCGACTTACGACTATTCGGATACAGCAAACCGAATATTACTATTCGAATAATTCCCTATGCGGTTAGTCAATTTGTCGAATACCAAGAGCTATAGTAAATAGTATTATCATGTTTCCTTTATTAGTATTAATCAAAACTTATGTATCTAATCTACATACTTGTCTCACCTAGAACTGATTCATCCTCAGTAAAAATAGTAAAAGCTGTTTGCTTTGAACTTTTTCCACCGATCTTCTCATTGAACTCGTTAGAAGTTGTGTTATTAATAGTCAACTTTTCACAACACTTATCATTTTCGCGGTGAAGGAAATTTGTTGTAGGCGTGGTCTACTCCCAAGAAGCAACTTACATGGGTGAGCTGATATTAGCTCTCTCCATACTTTCTTCAGTAGAGATTTACAAGTCTATTAAAGCTTAACACTTTCGCTTGAAGGAGGATGGCAGAGAAAATTATAGAATAAATACATTGTACCATAATTTAACCACCCTGTATTGTTTAATTGCGCTGATATGCTGCTTATCTAGCATTTAGCGTTGTACTATATACTAAAAACGAGTCGCTTTCTTATAGCTTATTTTTAGACCTATAAACATTGGGTTAAAGGCATACGTTTCAAATGGCTTTTGTAGTTTTTTTTTCAATTTAAATGTTTAAATCAAACATACACCAATTGAGTTCAAAGCAACCTTTTTGTGCTTGAAAAAGGAATTGATTTCAGATTTAAGGCGCCTTTAATACCAAGTTTAATTTAAATGAAAAGTAAAGTGAGAATATAATTTATTTCACTGTACACTTGTTGGTACAAAAATTAATGAATGAAAGACGTAAGTAAGTACAAATGTATGCATCTATGTACCTAGATTATCACTTATCACTGAAGTGATAAGCGATTATGAGTGGGAAATGAGAGGAAAGTTTACAAATAATTTGAATAAATGTGTATAAACGTATGCAAGTATGTATGTACATATGTATGTGTATGTAGTATACTACAAAATGAATAAAACCAATAGCCGTATTCTGGTTTATTATTTTAGAGCTTTTAGGAAATTATACTCAGAATTTACTTGGAAATATATACATATGTATGTATGTACATAAGTATGTAAGCATACTGTATAAGGAATATACCTTGAGTGAGGAGCAGACTCACGTACATAAGAAATGAGTAGACTATAAATCATTATATCGCTTATATAGTGGGGAATTTTTTTTTTAATTTTTCGTTATTTCAGAGAAGAAATAAATTCAGTTGCGAGTCCAAAATTAAATTTTTAACCTCTTTCATAATCCTACATGTATGTATGTATATTTGAACAATATTTTTTAAACAGCAACTCAGACTACACCACCAAGACGTTTGTTGTAATATTTTGTAATATTTCTACAACCAGCAACTTTGTTTCTTCTGAGAGCTGAGAGGTTGTAAGCTCAAAATCTTAATAATTTAAAAAAAAAATTACAGATATTCTTGATATAATATTCTATAAACACACTAGGTGCAGTAGGCATAATCATACATGTATGTACATACATAAGAGGGCGGCAAGAGCCACAGATTGCAAACTTTATTTGCCAACTATTTCTCACTTCAAATCAGTTGGAACTGCTTTCACTAGTTTTGCAGTGATCTATAAGTTAATAACTTGTTTAAATATGTATGTATGTACATATATTACAATATTATGCTTATCCACCATAAATATGAAAGAATAACAAACACACTACAGATATTTGGAAGAGGCATATAAGTATGTACTTGTGTAGATATAATTACATATGTATGTACACTTACCCACAACTCATCAACGAACGTTTCTATTTCTTGTTTTTATTTAACCGGTTGATTTCGTTTCTTTTGTATTCCAACGTTCGTTCTCTCCAACGTTTGTCCTATGCACCTCTTCACTGTCTACAACACTTTCAATCAAACAACACAACAACAAATAGACCGCACGTCAGACTTTCAGCCGGCAGACAGCCAGGCGAGTGCAACAACCACTTTGTGAAAACAGCTAAGAGGCCCCGTTTAATTCGCCATCGACAAGGCAGCAGCAAACCAGCTTGTGTCAGCGTATTTTTTCTTTTCATTACATTTATTTTTCACTTCCGTCATTTTCAGCTTGACGTGGCGTTTATTTGTTTGGCTCTCTGTTTTCTTGCCTGTATTTGCTTACGTAACACGTTCCAACTGCGTTTCCCTTGCCGTCCTTGCTACCCTTTCGCGTGCATAGCACTGTAATTTTGCCGCTTTTAATTTGCTTAGTGGCCAGAGGCGAGCGTAGGCGCTGGTCTTCGACTTCGTGCTACAAAACGAATTGGCTTGATTAAACACCGGAATTGTAGCGAGTCTCCTTAAATTATGTGTAAATATGTATGTACATATGTATTCAATGCTTTCTTTAAAACATATCCACTATGCTTGATTTTTTAGTTATTCCCAGAGGCTGCAGCAAATTAAGTTTCTTCTCCGATTGAGTGCCAAATCTGCTCGCTGCTGCCTCCTTTATGGAGATTGCTTTTTATGGCCCGCTTGATTAATATCCACTTTCTTAAAGTCGTAAATGGCGTTTTCTATATTTGAATATATGTATGTATCTTAAGCTGACGCTGGTTTTTGTTACGGCTGTGCGTGGGCGATAGTTAAAATTTCCGCAGAATTGTAACTACATAACTAATATCCCGCATTGCTTTTGTACTTAGGTTTGTAAATTTGTTAGCATCACCTGAAAATATAGAGGTAACATAATTTCATAACTATTAAGGTTGGCTTTGTCTCATAATTATTATTTAGGAAGAAGCGTTACTTAGATATAGACCAGAATCTAGATTGCAGAGAAATCTATAGACGCAGGCTCAAGGGCTTTGGATTCATATACATATCTGGATAGGGATCACTTCAGTTCCTGAAATTCATTAGAGTGCTGGACTTTTTATGGTTTGTATGTCTAAGCTATATCGAAATATAATAGAACAGCCACGAAAGTTTCCACTAAAAATTCATTGGATATTGTATACATAGTATGTACATATGTATCTAGGAGAAGAGAAATGCACCAACCATTTTGAAACACGATTTTAGAAATTATCATAGATACACAAGTCCCGTTCCGCTCCCTTCGCTTTAAACGAAAAGCTTGGTACAAGCTCCCCAAAGCGCCATTATATATGTATGTATGTACGTACATGAAAATACACTAGTAAGTTTGTACCTTTGTCTGTATTTGTAAGCACTTATGGAATTTGTTATGTATAAGCAAAGTGTACACATATCCCATAAATGAATATGATGCGTTGTCGGAACCAGGCGAGCACAATATACCGACATTAGTAATCTATGCAAGCTGCCACACGCACACTAATGAAGTTTATATGCTTAGGAAAGTTTACACAAGTATATATACGAGTATGTATGTAGGTGCTATGTGTGTTGTTTGCATATAGAAGATTACCTCCGATATGCATCGCAGCACATACTCGCATAGCGGTATTCGCAATATGTGCACTATGTTTTATTGCATTATATAGAATTGGTACGAGCACATACTCGTCGTGCCCATAGAAAATAGACCGAGTGCACCGAGCCTAGCAGCGCCAGCGCGCACTCACTCACACGCTCGGCCGCAGCTCAGCTACAGCAGTCCGACATCTGCCCATCACCGGCAGCCCACAAAACGATGATCCACATTTCGTGCATGCGGCATGTGGTTTGATGGAATGATGTCATATTTTCGGGTGGTCGCCACTGGGATTCGGCTGCCCTGTTGCTGCGCCTGCAAAGTTTAGAAAATCAATCAATTGGAATTAGTTTAAAAGCAAGCATCCGAGCGATTGGATGCTCTCGCCCATAGTAACGGAAGTGGCGGTGCCGTTTGATGCGCCGGTTGAGGGGATGTTAATGCAAGGCTTCCCTGCGCAGTCGGCAACCTCCTTGGCAAAAAAAAAAACGCTCCCTACTGAATTTTGCTAATTGTACATTGTCTGTGTCGTTCAGCATTTGCGGCTGCTCGCCAGTCATTGTTCGTATGTCATTTGGTGGTTCCCGTTATGTTAAGCTGACCTGCGGATCTTGCAGCAAGAAAAACAAGAGCATCAGTGCCAGCAAAAAAAAAAGCAAATTGGCACCAACAGCGGCACGGTCACATTCGTAGCTACGACAGTAACCCCAGGGAGCATGATTTTTGGCCCGAACCCATGTAAACTTTCTCTTCACTGGCTAGAGACTGCTGCACGGTTTTTATGGAGCTTCCATCCAGGCAACCAAACACAAGGTGTGTGTTTGGCGCTTATCGAACACCCATTGCTGGTCTCCTATATACAAGCTAAATATTTATACATATAAGAATATACATACATATGTATGTATATCTTTATGTACTTTCGGTCGCCTTCTGTCCTCTCCAGCAATCGTTCTTGCCGCGCTAGCATCTCTTGCAGGCCAAAGTGGCATCAAGTGCACTTTTATGCATACATACATATGTACATACATATATAGAAATTCGTACAGACGTGGCTATGTTCATCTACTTGTGTGTATGTAAGACTGCACTAAATGCGCTTTTGGCTGCACCTACTCTCTCTTCCATCCATATACTATACCTATAACCAACGTCAGCCGTGTCCCAGCCACTCCCGAATTGCTTCCTATAACTTCTCGGTGTAGCACCAAGCAAAACAAAAACAAAACACAACAACTAGGAGGCGCTTGTAACGGCGGGGAGTCGGAGGCGCCTCAAATACCAACAGAAAATTCATGGCACAGCGCATAATAAATGACCTAGCAACAGTCGCGCTGTAGCTCGAGCCAAGCGTCGGAGCGTGAAGACGGTGTGGCGCAGTGGGCGAGGCGTATATAACAACCGCTATATGTATATGTATGTATTTCTATTCTGGGTTATGGGCAAGGTGCGACGCGGTGTGGGTACACCGAAGGCTTGCAAACTCAGCTAGGTATGTGTTCGTACTTGGTATATTTACCTCCATCTCGGTGGGTCGGTGGCATTATGTACGCGTTCGGCAAATACTTCGTATGTGTTCGTTTAAAGATTCGTATTTTATGTGGCACTTCTTATATTTTATTTACATATGGATATCGGTGTGTGCATAAGTGTATATGGATGTCTGTATAATTGAGCGCTGAATAACAAAGGGTGGCAACGTCGTTAGTATGATATTGCGGGAATTGGCGATATGGGGGTTAAAGACCACTACCGATTGGATTACAAACTAACTTTAATAATAAACTTATGTATTTGTTACAAGTCTTGGCAGGGATTGCCTTTAGTGCCTTCAGCGAATTTGTTTGTTTTTTAGTCTCAGCTCATTTTTGTAGTGCTGTTCGCTAGATTTTTGGACAGTTTCAAAGTCATATTCATAAAACCACGTTAGAAGTAATGATGCGTTTGATGAATCTAGGGTCATCTGTTACGTTATCAGCATCTTTCTTGCGTCCTCTATGGTTYGAGTCTAAGATTAACACGATTTACATACATACATATGTATATCATTATAACATTAACCAAAATGTATTAAGTCGATCCATAAGCGATATTGTGATCCCTTGCAATATCACTGATGACAACATGACGATTTTCAAGCATTGTTGTTCTTATCGTTATTAACAGAGGTTGTTTTTCGACTCGCTCACTGTTACTCAAATACATATATTCGTGAAAAATAGACTTGTCAAAACACTTCTGCAATATTTTCAATGATTCCATTCCCGTGATTCGATTGAAATTTATTTGAAACCAAAATATGTGTGTTGTAGCTATTAAGCGAGAATGGAACCAGTTGCAACACCCTTTACCCATTGCATATATTTATATACTTATACAATTATGTGCATAAAAAGTATATGCATTTGTATATACCATATACATATATACATATACATATGTATGTTTTTATGTGCTCGTAACGAAAATGGCACAACTATACTAAAATAAGAAGCAAACAAATCATTGCGAAAGTAGCCACAAAAACAGAAAGAAAAAATAAATAAATAACGGATGCACTCACATTAACAATTTAAATAGAAATAGCAGCGCGTTGCAACGCCATATTTCTATGGAAGTTGCAGTTGGCGTTATTTATTTGCTTTGCACCAACTTTTCATGTTCATTTTAATAAAGCGAAGCCTTATATGTACATACATATGTATGTAAGTATGTATAAGGAACAGAGACTGGGTACGAAGAAGAGCAGACTAAGGGCAAAAGAGAGCATGTAGTATGTATGTATGTATGTAAGTACATATGTATATGCGAATAAAGACCATAAAGTATTTAAAATTTTCTCCAGATGCGAAAATAGTTCATGAAGAGCTGAAATTTTGCGATAAATCAAGAGATGATCATTCATTATTCGATGATGAAACTTTTCTCCCTTAAAATATGAAGCATAGATTAGCTAGAGTGGCACTTGCTTGCTGTGGAAGCTGGAAGTAATGTTTGGGGCCAAACGAGCTGTGGTGTTCATGTAGCCCCAACAACATCACTTCCAACAAAAACTGTGTTTTTTAGACCAATTAGAAAAATAATCACAGCAAGCATGATACACTTTTTTTTTATGAGAAGGCGGAAAATGCCTCCGTATTTTCAAAGCTTTTGTCACATTGTCACAACAACGGTATGTGCCACTTACAAGTCAATAAAACCCCACCCCTCCCTTTGCATTACTTTAGGATTGCGTTTCATTTTTTATTTAAAGATTTACATCTGCGCTCCTGTGTACAAGTCCCGCTTTTGGCTATATAGCGAAATTGCTGCGTATTTTTGAATAATAAAATAATCCGCGTTTATTGGGCCAACCACGCCCTCTTCGGCGTTTTATTCGTACTTCCTTCAACTCCCCGCCCTGGCTCTCGCTAGCTCACTAGAAGCTAACCGGATAATCATCATCCATTTACCGCTGGCTAACATTGCCTCTCATTCACTTAGCTTTGGCAAACATTGTGTGTTTTGATCCACTTTTGGGGTTACCCCTGGATTAGAGTTTCGTCAGCTCGGTTATAGTTATGGAATCTAACATATGTATACTTGAATTTTCTAAACAAAAGAAGATAATAAAAATTGTAAAAATACAACGAGTCTAAAGTCATACCTCAAAGTGGAAGTAGTAGTGAACGCAGGACGGCAAAGGCTACCGAAAGTGGAGGCTCTTGCTTTTAGTGCCCGCTGCCACCAGCCGGTGCATACCGAAATTCGATTACAAAACATTTTAGCAAATAAATATGACAGAGAACATGCAAATACCCAAAGATTGCAGCCATTTGCACATATTCGCTGCTGCTCTCAATTCATTGCCAGACAGCGTCTGTCGTCAGCGCTCCAATATCCCACGCACACTCCCCCTCTCAGGCAAGCGGCACTGCCAAGCGCCGAAAACCCTGGCAATAGCTTCCAATTGCGCTCTCACTCGCTGCTCTAACGTCTGTATACATAAATATGTACATGCATATGTATGTAAGAGTGTAGTTTGCACATTCTAATGCAACGAATTGTGCAAACACTCTCAAAGCCTGCCTGCCTGCATACACTCAATAAAAACGCTACGTCGTCGCCGTTGTGCTGTATCTATTTCTTGTGGGTCCCACTCGCCTGCTCGTCTGCCTGCTTTTGGTGAGGTTTCGCAAAAAGCTGTTGTGCCAATAACAGCCAGAAAACTACAAAAACAAAAGCAACAGCACAAGTCACTGTAGCGTATTGGTATCGCCTGCTGTTGGCTCCACGTTATGCCTCACAGTATTGTTTGTGTGTAATACATATGTATGTGTGACTGTCTATCTGCGGACATAGTCGGCTGACATACAGCAGTGCCGTCACTTCGAGTATTGCCGTTTCCAACTAGTCTCGTGCCAGAGGCCCCGTCACAGCGGGCGGTTTTTTTCTTTTTCCACAATTAATGCGCGTTTCTCTTCTTAACAAAATGTCTACTGCTGCTGCTCGCTGCTTCTTCTTCTTCAGTCTCTTTTTCGTGTATACAATTACGTCGTGTTACGTACATATATTTGTTATTGTTGTTGCTTTTATATAGGTACTGCGGGCGCGAGTACACAGCTGCTGACGCTGCGATGACGTCGCCGGCGTAGTGTTGGTGTTGTCATTTCGGCTGTACATATTGGAAATCGTTCGCTTACTCATTTGCTCACACACTCATTCGCATAATTTACTCGTGCGCTCACTCTCTCGTACCTACGTATCCGTTGTTGTTGTTGTGCTTTATATTCGGTATGAATGGGAATTCTGTTTGTTTTTGTTGTGATTATCTTCAAGCCATGTGCGCGCGTACATGTGGTGCTGTCATTTTGGCGTCGGCTGTTGTTGTTGTTTCTATTGTTATGTGGAATGCCAATGGGAAAATCGGAGTGGTTTGGTAATTAATACGAATCCAAATTATTAATACACACAGCGCCAGCGAGTGGGGACCGAAATTAGATACATATTATACATACTTTAAATAGATAAACAAGCAAATATACATACACATGTACCTACTATGAATTCGGTGTGTATTTCTGCCAATTTTAACCAACGAAATTGTGTACATTTATATCTACTGTTCGAACATTGTCTTAAAAAGTTATCGACAATTACATACATATGTACATACATTTGTAGACCCGTGGGCACACAAACCTTACCAGTGAAGACATCTCCTCAAACAGAAGGTGATATCCATAGATTATTTTTAAAGGGTGGCTTTAAAACTCTATAGAGGTAAGACGGGACTTAGAGGAGCAATACAATGTGACAATAAGTGCGAGAACAATACGGAGGAGGTTACAGGAGTATGGTTTGAATGCGCGGAAACCAGCGGCTAAACCACTTTGAACAGAGAAAATGAGACTTGCTCGTTTGGAATCGGCGAAAACGCACCGTAACTGGTCCCTGGAGCAGTGGTAATATAATCGGATAAAAGCAAATTTATTTTGCACCGTAACGACCATTTACCGTATGTCCGCCTATTTCCTAGAGAACGTTTCGCTGAAAATTGTGTGACGAGAACGGTGAAGCATTCTGAAAGCCATGTGGTCTGGGCGTGTTGTCCTTTGCTTTTTATTGTTGGGATGATGAATGCTCAGAAGTGTGGAGAAATTGTATCCCATTTTATCACGCCCGTCGTAGAAAAACAATATGGGCATACTTCTGAGGCCATCTTCCAGGACGACTCTACACCGTGTCATCGCGCTAAATCGGTAAGTTTTATATGCTATTTAATCATCGTTATATCCTCATGTTTATATTTAAGAAAAATTACATCTGTCGACATTTTCTTTTTTTGCAGGTTCAGGAAATGTCTCCAGACCTTGGGATATCGCATATGACATGGCCAGTAAATTCTCCCGATTTGAACCCGTTCGAAAATCTTTGGCATGCCATGAAAATGAAAGTAGCTCAACACCGACCAAGCTCAAAGACCGAACTGAAAAAATTACATAATAAGGTGTGGGAGCAGGGAATTTCAGAATACCTTGAAAACCTAGCTGTTTCAATGCCTGCCCTAGTCGAAGCAGATAAGCCGCCAAAGGTGGTTCAACTGCATATTAAACCTATTAATTATATATCTTTTAATTTGTCATATCCAAAAACAGCACAAGAGTTCTTCAAACGGATTTTAAAATAAATACTTTTCTTACTGGGTAGTTAACGTTGGCTTAGCGTTTTTGGCTTTCATATTTTTATGTTTATTATTTTAGCGTTTGTATAGCTTTATCGGTAATTTATAGTATTTGTGTATGTATGTATATATTGTATATAGCAAAGTTACAAATATGCTTACAGTCCGTCACTAAAATGGTCGTACGTCTTGTGAGTGAAAATTAAAGGAGTTTTGTAGCATACCTGTTCCAACAAATCAATTTTACCGTTCGTCATTTGCATATTGTTAAATAAATGCTATTTTAACGTCCGTACCTAAAGAATTTAACGCTAGTAAAAGGTAACGATACGTCGAAAAAGAGAACTCATTAGAGTGCGTGGAGAGAAAAACGGGGCCCTGACATTATTATGATGAGTTGCTAAAGAAATTTTTTTTTACATATCACGATTCTCCATGGGATTTGCGCGCTCGGCAGGAATTCTCCCTCTATCGTTCACATGTAATAAACAAATAAAAACAATAACTATTTCTTTTAATGATAAATGATATTAAGGAATCCGTTTGAGAACTTTTTCAGTCTTTAATATTTTATTTGCTTTTTTTTCATTACATTGTAAAATATATGGTCGTCAAAGAGCATATGCTTACTTTTATGACACACTGTATATATATACCACTTCAAACAAACATATTTATTTATATTTTTTAATGATTGGGGTTTCTACTTGTGAATCGCCAGTGTTGGTTTGGCGCGAAGTGTTCATTGGTTCCCACGTCCTACAACACCCGCATCTTACGTATTTATATACATACATATTTACATATGCGCAAAAAAGAAGCAATGTTCATACTATTTGCAAAGGTATCGCTTACTTAGAGCTCTATGATCTCTTGGCTCGTATTGATATGTACTTTGTATGAATGTTGTATTGTCTATAATATCTCAACCGCATAATGGACACATACACACATGGACATAAAGATTTACTGTATTTTGTTTGACCGTCGGCAGTTCATTCGCGTCTGCTGCTTAGCTTGTTTTAATTGCCTTATTTATATTTTAAATGTTAAATTGATATGTACACATGAATATACATATGTATGTATGCATGTATGTACAGTGTGTCTGTTCAAGTAACTGAAGTATTTACATCACGAAAAAGTGAAGGTATTCTAGAATTTATAAGTAGATATGGTTTTCCTAAAAACTTCTATTGGGACTTAAGTAATTTTGTTTACGATTATCGTGAATGTATTCCATATTCCCCTATAACAGCCTGCCTCTTGACTTCTGCTCGACAAGCTTAAGAACTTAGTTTAACCCCTAGTGACTCGACGCGAACTTCTTTCCTACCACTTTCTTAAAAGCAGGGTGTGTGTGTTTTTAGCCAAACGGATAATTCTACAAATTTTAGGCCAGCCAAGTCACGTTTGAAGCTTCTAAATTTTTGTCTAAAACAGCCTCAGAAGTGAGTCATTATTTAGCTATCGGATATACTTTCAGGATTCCATGTTTTTTTATTTTTTATACTACATTTTTTCAGTTCAAAATTCGATTATGGTAGGCTCCCGGAAAAAGCAGAGAATCGCAAAAGTAACCTGTAAAGCATAATTATCTATTATCTAGGCATCACGACTGGTTTTTGTACATACATATGTATGTATATAGGGTAAATAATTAAACATATCCTTCCAGGAATTAATTTAATTGTTCTTGGAAGCATATTTAACTATTTTCGTATTATATACCAAACACATAGGCGTTAGTCTAATCTACTTTACGTGGAATTTTAGGTAGTAAATATAAATTTTCTGCCAACAAATAGTGTATGTACTTATGCAGTACGTATATACATAAGTACTTCTAGGAAACTAAAGATTAACAACTGCATACACACATATACATACATACATACATTTTCATAAGTCAAACGCCATTTTGAAAACTTGCAGCCTCAAGTCACAAACAACGACCATTAAAACGGGCTCTATGAGCATCTGTGCAAACATTAATAAATTATCATGAAGTTACCACCCCTAAATTTCAATATAACTTAGTTGAAATAAAATGAAGTACACTTACACACACACAGAAATATTGTATATGCATGCATACACGAGCAGAAGAATATATCAGTTACATGTTCATACGACTCTACCAGCGCTAGAGATTTAATTTTCTAGTAAAAAACGTCGAGATTAAGGATAATAAAACAGGGATACATACAAAATATACATATGTATGTATTTATATAAGTATGTATACGGTTTGTTTGAATTTACGTACCTCGTTTACGTATTGCTTACTTTGACCAAAAACCATTGGACGTAATCCACCGCCAAATATCCGTTATGCCAACAAATAAAACAGGCAATAAAAAACAAGCCCTTCAGTCATATAAATCTACACACACCAATACCTGCAAGTCCATTCAAAACTTACACATACACACACTTTTAAAAAAGTACAGTAGTGAGCATTCAAGAATGCATTGAACACTGTACCCACTCGATATTTTGTGTACCCATGAAGTATTTCCGTCGCTTTCACTCATCCTCAGTTGCCAACTCGCTACATACCAACGAAGGCATTGGAATTCTGCAACAATATTATAGATACAAACCGAGTAGATATGTTAGTATATAAGTATCTATCTATCTATGTATACATACATACATATATTAACGTTATCTGCTTTCACTCCGTACGAAATACACATTAAACTAATAAAAATATTAAATACAGTAGGTACATGTACCGATAAGTATTACAAATACACGTACATATGTACATAGTATATACATTAACCTAATCGGTCGTTTTGTCTTGCAGTTTTAGTCCAAAAAAATAGTTTTTAACCCTTGCATGTAGTAATTATGTATAAGAAAATAGTTTAGAGGCATAGCAACGGTGCACCATCAGTAAATTCTGAGAGTAGCTCACCGATTCTGCAACACTGCGTGGAACGGTTAGCTGTCAACCATGTATGGAATCGAACCAGTCTAAGGCATCCGTCAGTGTTTATTTCTCTAACGTTTTGACTAATTCAACGTTCCCTTTGCGATGCCGATCATATCAATGTATCAGGGTCGGATCCAGAAACAGAGTTTGCTCGTTCTCAGTCACGTTTTCATGCGACGAAGTGTTGAAAAAGAGCGTTCAGAGCTCGCATTCGTCACAGGAGTTTGCCGAATATGCGAAGGAAACTACGAATTATGGGGTATAGGTTCGGACCCTATCAGGACAGCTGAAAAGTTCGTAGGCCTATACATAGATGGTACTAGTGATATTAAATCCATATGTTTTTAGTCACTCCTACCCTTTAAAAGATACGTGTACAAATTTGAACTATTAGTTGATGAAATATGGTATTTTGCATTAGTTTTCAAACAATTTACGAAAGGTGTTTGGTGTGTTAACAAAGCGTTGCTTTTTGAGCGAAGATTTGGATTAATCAATGTTATATGTAGGTACTATGCACCAGGAAAACCAAACGTCGAAAAGGCTTGCTAATGCGCACCGATGAAAAATCAAAAAAGTCGCCAAAATAATTTTGAATGCCCGTAAAGAGAAATTATTCGAGAGAGCTGACAGTTTAAAGATATTATAGGAAGCATGCAGAAAATCGAAATCTTTAAAATATTGGTAGTCTTAAATTAGATGATAATTTAGAAAGTCTGCTGGTGGGACAGAAAAAAGAGCTGAGAATTAAATATCCTCTTTTATGGCTATTTCAAAAAATACAACTACATGCAAACATCAATTTTTACTATGTACATACATACATGTGTATGTATCTAGTATATACGTACACATTTCTTTGTGTTCTTCACTTACATTTGAACAGTTAAAGCTCCCTCACTTTTGGTAATCAGACACTCAGTACATAGCACGAAATAAGGACATACTGTACATATGTATATGTATATTTATGTGTTTGGTTTTAGTTAATTTTCAACCCTGTTTGTAAATTCGGTTTCCTTTCCTCTTGGGTTTTAAGTAAAAATCCTGCAGCCAATATTTTGACAGTTAAAGTTTCGATGCACAAGAAACATTTTGAGCCAACGTCCTATGTAAATAAGTATATATGTATGTGCTTAGATACACATTTTATTCATATACCAGTATATACATAAGTATGTATATAAATACATATGTACATATGTAGCTCACTGAAAATTTGCTTCAAGACATTATATAAAATTCAATTCGGTAAAATTTTTAAGTGGTCTTATGACTAAGAATAAGACCTCTGTGCAGTGTGTAAAAATATGGTGCACTAGAATGATAAAGCTCAGATTATAGTACATCTTCCTAATGTATACATAGCATGTAAATATTTCGATATGAAAGATTTGAGAAGTATTTTTTTTGTTTGTCAGTCTGATCAGGTGATATATGTATTTACTGTTGGATGAGAAAACCTTCTGATAAGCTCATTTTTAATGGCTTACAGTCAGGGAGCTTTACATACATATGCTATTAAGAACAGGAGTTTTGAAACTTAGGAAGTAAATTCATAGATTGATTAAGAGTTGAGTTGGATTGAGATCTTTACAGTATATTTCAAGTGAGTCAAAAAAATATTTCGGACATATTTTTGGTAACAGGAAGATCCCTTAGAGTTACAAATCCATTTTAACTGACAGCTGCCTTCAAGCATACTACACTCACGATGAAAAAAAACTGAGTACTCCACAAAAAGCTATCTAGAAATGTGCAGCTGGCCAATGGAAGTGAGCAGATGAATTTGTGCAATATATTAAAGTTATATGTAAGTTCTTAGCAGAGTGAGTTTCAAAATGCAGGCGGTGCGTTGTTTTGGTCTAACTGGCAGGCATAAGGAAGGGAGTGGTTATAAAGCTGCTGGTAGCTAGGACAAACAGAAATGCGGAGACGAATGAGGAGGTAGCAGCCTGCAACATAGCGCATAAAAACATCAAAAATGTGGAAAAAGAGAAGAGGTGCTGCGCCGCTTGGCGGACGTTGGACAAACTTCAGTGGCAGAGAACAAATTCTCTGTTGTATCTAAAAAGAGACTGATGTCTACACAAATTATATTTTGTTGAAAATTTTTGTTGAAATGAAGAATTTCCTTAGTTAGAACTCGCTGCTGCTTCTTCAGAGTACTCCGCACAATATCCTAACCGCCTTTCCAGATTTTATCAATATGCCGAAAACAAAATCAGTGCTAACTCAGGAAGCAGATATTGGATCGTGTTGTGTTTTTTCCTAGATGAGTATTGGAAGTACAGGCACGAGGAATTTTCAAGTAACATGTTGGTTCACAAGCAAAGTTCTTGCTGTACACTGATTTTGTACCGTTGCACTATGAACGGTGTTTAAATTACGTTTACCCCGAAGTAGAGTGTCTTGTGGAACCTTGGGCGGTTGCTTCCGTCTTTTTCATTCGAGTAATTTCGACACTTCGAGCTCGAAAAAATCGGTTTAAATATAGTTTAAAGAAATGGCTATTCTTCACAAATTTTATTTATAAGCCGTGCGTAGTGGACGGAAGAACCTACAATTGTATATCTGAAGAGATGTTTACCTGGAAAGGCGTGCAATTACTATAATTGACAACAGCTGAGAAGTAGGTACCAAAGATGGAGATTAAAATATCATAGAAACATATGTAATTAGTAGAAACAAAGGACCCACAATTAAATACAAAGTATGTACATACATATATATGTACCTTCCCATGGTTATTTATGAAGGTTACGTAGAACATAAGTTTGACGCAGTTCGTACCTGCTACCTAAAATGTCTTCCTAGAAATTTACTCAAAGCCGTTTGGGTAGGCGAGAAGCTACATATATAAATACAAACAAAGTTCCAGGAATATTTTTGGAACGCTTCTTCATAGAGGTGGGGCATGAGTACTTCAGGTTTTCGATGGAATATTTGTCTTTTGTAAAATTCAAGTAAACCGTCATTAAATGGCATGATCTCGTGGCCTAGTTGCAAAAATTCACAATTCTACCTAAACACAGTAAAACAATTATGTAGATTACAATAAATTTTTTTACTTGTAACCCTGTTTTTTTATCAAAGGAAGGAATGATTTCTATCAAACAGAATTTTAGTTATGGAGAATACAAGTTGACTCAGCCTATCAGATGAAAAACACCCTCTATGCATCCATGGGAGATACCAAGCGTGGCCACCACTGCTCCGTTTGCGTATATTATCCTGAATTCCGGGAAAAAAAGTCGGCCAACATCATGTTATAACGCGCGTTATTGATGGCAACGACTTTTTCTGACTAATTTCAAAGGAAATAAACCGCGATGATGCCATCGTGCCGCAATCCGGACAAAATGGTCAATTTGTCAGTATGCAATAGCGTTTCGTGACTCACAAGAATATTTGAGCCCACTCAATAGCGAAGCCAAGAGGTCAAAAATGGGAGAATGCGAATTTGCGTAATCATCCTGGGCAATGTCCAAGCGTTGTATCCAAGTGAAACGTAATATGATGAAGCGGCAAACCTTACTGAACACACTGACAAAATTGAGCACAAATTCGTAAACAAACATGGCCGCCACAAACTGAGAAAACAACCTCATCTCTGTTGGTAGAACAGATATTTTCATATTTTTCGAATTAGGGCGATAGATATTTCAATGGTAAAAAACTCAAAAATATGTATAAATGTATACAAATGTATGTATGTACATATAGAACAGGCATATGTATATTTTTCTTTATAATTATAATCAACCAATTTCGAGACAAACTCCCTCGGCATGGCTCTCAACAGGTCTGAATTGATTACGATTTTTATATAGAAATCTACATGGTACATAATATGTTTGTATGTATATAGGTATGAAAAACATATATATAGGAGTATACTACATACTTACATACACATATAATACAAAGGTGTGTACTTCGCAAATACAATTGCAATAACATTAGGGTGGATCGAATCGCTTTAGTGACGGCATTTTTAAATATGGTTAATATATTTGAAGTGTTCAAAATCTAATCACTATATCGGTTTTTAGGATTTTCCGGACTATGGCTTTAGGACTATAACTATATTCATACGTTCATTTCAGAAAAACGTGTACAATAATATAATTTGCTCCCATATGAACACTTTTTCAACTTTCTGATAATTTCTGGATTCTGCGCCGGCTTATGTATACCCAATGCTTCTAGGTCAAACCAAAGTATTCTAACTTTTAATTTTTTAATCTAGGAGGCACATACTATCATAGAAAAACTTGATTTTGTATATATGACTAAAGAGACTAGGTACGTCAAGAAATCTGGCTTTAACTGCCGAAAATATGTAATTAGTCACTTGGTTATGGCCAAAAATGCCATTGAGATTTACTCGCGTTACTATATACTAAATGAGACAAAAACAAAAATGCATAGGAAAAACTAATAAATTTTTAATGTTGGTTCAGAGCTTTGAAATCTTTATATTGCCAATAGAGGGAAGAAAAATTTTTGAAAAGAAAATTTTCTCGATTACCGCAAACACTCATTACCTTAATGATCGCAAACATGCATACGGATGTACAGTTTTATTTGAACCCGTTTGTAATTTCAAATATTTACTTAATTATTTCTTTGCTTGCTTCTAAAACTTAATTTTTGTACCTTTTATTGGCATTTTGCTTATATTTTCAAGCTTTTGGCGCACACAAATGCAGTTGAAAAGAGCAAAAAAACATTTAATATATACCATACCTGCATACATATAAAGGGTATTCGTTGACTTGTATAGGTGTAGGCATACACTCAGCCGACGCTTTTCATACTTCTTTGTTTCTTTTATGTTTTTATTTTAAATTTTTTTTTACTAATTCTTGTTTCTCATTTTGCACAAAGTTCAAATAAGCGCGACGGCAATACATACATACATATCTACCTAGCCTATGCAACAAAAACAAAAGCAACAAGATGTTTGTAGCAGCAGATGCAACAACACTATGAAAAAAATTGGAAAAGAGTAAAAATAAAAATGACAGAAAATGGCAAAAAACCTCGAACCGGTTTTCGGAGTGCGCGACTTTCGTATTGAATGGAATTTTTATTTGAAATTGCTTGGTGGAGACTGTGGGAGCGGTCGCGGCGAATTGGACAAGAAGCAAAGCCAAAAAAATATAATGAAATAAATAATAATGACGGCACATGCATAAAAAATGTATGTACATCTTTTGTAAGTAAAGCGAGAACTAGAAGCAAAAATTCGAAAGGAAAAGAAAATAAGGGAAATGGAGGCTTATGCGCAGGGAAAGCGCAGGGAAAGCGCAGAACTACCAGCCATATACAGTTGCTATTCTATGAAAAAATTCAGATCAAGAAATTTTAGAAAATTTTTTTGCAGCTGTCGATTTTTGTAGCATGTTGTTAAAAGTATTCGCTCGAGGCAAGATCATACAAAGTGAAGGGTTGTTTGAAAGTTGCTCATGGATGTACATACATATGTACATACATATATACAAATATGCATTAAATTTTTGTTGTAACAGAGAAGGCGTAAAAATGTAATAAACCTACACAAACATTAACATTTTTTAACTCCTAGTAATAAAAGCAGTTTATAATCATTGAAAATCCATAAAAAACTGTTTCTTGAAAATAAATAATCCGTAATTTTCTAAGAACAATCATTTAGAATGAGCTACTGAGTTCGAAAAAACATACATACATACATATGTATTTAATTTTCTGTAGTAACGTTTTAGAGAGATTACGGTTATTGGCTAATGAAAAATATCAATCGTAGAAATTTCGTAACATAGCGCGAAGATGTTAAGCACCGAAGCTATAATACCCTGACCCGATCTGAAAATTTCTTCGGATATTGAACAATTGCCTCATGCATATGTACATACATATGTATGTATATTCAAACACATGTAGTACGTATGTTCGTATTTTTATGCTCACTTTTCGTATATACATATATACATATGTATGTACATAAGTATATGTAGAAAAATTTGTATCGAATTGCTTTTCGCTCGCCATTTGACAATTAGCACGAATACGAAAATCAGTAGAGCTCAAAACCCCCTCATACATTGTCTGGCATTAAAGCGATTTAATTTCAGAGAAAAATCTATAATTATCATAGCGTGACACACATTAAGAAATATGGCATGAAAGCAGTATCGCACAATGCACATATACATATATAAGTATATGCATCTGTATGTATATGCGTATATGTTTAAATGTACATATGTACTTACTCAGATGTGTACATAGGATTGTACATATGTATGTATGTCCATAAAAATATTTCATTGCATATAGGCTAGCATCTCCGTAGGAAACACATGAATTACGAGAAGCAAGTTCGTTAAAAGCGAAAAAATTTTTCAAAAAGTTAATAAATTCATTTAAAAATAAAAAAAAAACCGTAAATACTAAAAAAAATGGACTATGGTATTGACTACACATTTTTCAATTTACGTATTTTTTCAATTACGTAGACTACATATTCGGAAAACTAAATTATACGATTTTTGCATTTATCAATGAATTTTCCTACACGGTCGCTACAGCCCGCATCCATACCAGTCAGCCAAAACGCTGTAAACAAAGACATGATTTATCGCAGCAATTTAATTTGTGCTTAAGCCCAGCAACACGAAAATTAACCCAACACAAATACCAATTACCAAAGCTGCGTTAGTATTGAGCTCTTACACACAGATACTTCCGCATACACAATAGGGTACACGTACTTATATACATATATATGTATGTATGCATATGTAGGTATATATTGTGAAGAATTATATTAGTATTTGTATAAGTTTTCATTTTGCTTTTCACTATCTTTCGTTTATTCTTTGTTTGAAAACCTCGTCGCCGCCATTGTTATTTAGACAGAGTGGGTCATGTGATCTGCAAGTACTCGTGGTAAGTTCATAGATACCTATGTACATACATTTGCAGTATGAATGAATTTAAGGAAGGCAGACGCTGCTCTTTCAATATATAAAATACTACATAGTACGTGTAAATAGCTAAGCTGTATATGTATGTACACATTTCTGTAAAATATTCGTATTCACAAACTCTGTTGTTCTCCCGCTTGTCGATGCTTTCCAATAAATATAATATTTCTATGAAATCGAAAAGCAAAGTGATAAATTCTCAAACGAAAATTTATGTACCTCAAACACCAACTCTAAATTCTGTACCTAGAATTGTGAGCCAAAAATATGTATATACATATGTACATATTTAATAGATAATTTACAACTAGTTATCCTCGACAGGAATCAGACTAGTCCGAAAAATATTTTTTTTTGGTTATAGTTTTACTAGTAGGAACAATTGGCCATATTTTTGGCCTAGAGAGCAACTGGTCTCAAAAAGGTGAAGCGTTTTATTATCAAACTGGAACTAGTACTAGGACTTCGTACCCAGACTTTGAACTATATTGTTTTGCTAAGTCGATCTCGTAGAAATGTATTACTGGCGCATAGCTTGGTAACTGTGCATTGAAAGCTAGTCAAGAAGTGTATGTTCTCACATCATCATTAAGTTAGGGTCAGCGGTATCACTGGCAACAGCAAAGCCGATGAGCTAGGCGGACCCTTGTCCCAATTACAACGGAATAAGACCAAGTTGGATATCCAATGGCGTCTTGCTTTCTATCACTGGAATAATGGATCTCGCTCTTGTACGTCTACTATATTTAAAATCCAGGAGATTTACTGAACTACTGGATTATAGCACAGTTCATCTTACCGCAAACATGTAGGTTTTTACTGGACACTATCCACTAGACATTCATGCGATATGGAAAAAAATCTTGTTGGTCACCAGTAGTCAAAGTTATATGGAGGAGCGTGTGGTAGATACATACTTATATCCAAAAATTTTCTTCTCCATTACCCAGCCTTTTCAAGACTAAGACTGATACATCTCGGTAGTCTTACCTTGGGTGAACTAAATGACATAACAATAACAACAAAATTTGTATATACTCAATATAGGAGTTTTAGGTACCATAACGGACCGGTGCTAAAAGCTGTTCGAATGAGATACCTCTTCGGACCGACCTCTTAATCTAACCTAACCTAACTCAGTATGAGATTAGTAGTGTTACAACGGACCGGTGTTCTAAAGTATCCAAGTGAGTTATCTGTTAGTTCCGACCTCGTAACCTAACCTAACCTAGTATGAGCCTAGTAGTTCTGATATCGTATGATACCGCTACATCAAAAATATCACTCACTTGCAAACAAAATCAAGATATATAATACATTCTAAGCATATTCGACAAAAATGGATCCTATAGGCTACGCATATAAATTCCTTAATAACAAACAAATTTTTCATGCCCATATTCCCAATCAAACTTAAGAGCATTTACAAAACATTTTTAAAAATTCGGTTATGTAATGGATGTTCTGTAAACCTCGTAGCTAAGATGTTATTGACTTTCGCGAAGTCCAGCTTTCTGTACAGAACTTGAACTTATGTTCTGGGTTTTTATGTACTATCATACTTTCACAATGTCTGCTTAGCAACCATCTGTCAGTTAAGTTAACCAAGACTCCTTCTTTCGGTAAAATATATATGTACTTATATTGCTTAAATAAAAAAAAGAAATATTATAGAAATAGTTCTTTAGAATGAAAATTTAATACGTTTTTTGCAAACGCTTGTGAGCATTATCGGAATCGGGACGCTGAAAAGAGTGAGGTAAAATGAGAGAGAAAATTGTTCAGAACTGGTATAAAACTTACGTAATATACCTACATATGTATGTACATATATACACATAAATATGTACATACATACACCCATACATATTAATTGTAAAATACTGTTTGACCTCTTTTGAAGTTCCCTATCGCCCTCAACTTAAAGGGGGGCAAAACTGAAGAGGTTCATACACACATTATTTCCGTGCGTATTTCTGCCCACTAATACACACGCAAAAACAACAAAGAGTAAAACAAAACGAAATGGTAGTGTATGCCATTACAAAAACAAAAAACGATTAAATTGGAGAATAACGATGAAAGGCAATATTGGCGATTTTTACTAGACTCTGTTTGCCTGAGAGTATGTACATATGTATGTATGTATGTCTGTTTGTGGGTCTCTATGGAGCAGACTCATGCTCTGCATGGATGTTTTTGTTGCAGCTGCCGGGTTGGAAATTGCGAAGTATGATAGTTGTTCGGACATTTTGGCCAAACTTGGGCGGAGGCAACGGTTGCCGAAATGACTGGCGATTGCCAGGACGGGGGTTTGCGGTCGGTGGGAGAAATTTATCACTGATGACTCATCAAAATACATGTTTCTCTAAAGTTTTTGCCAAATCAGCTGAAAAATTAACAAAACCGAAACGGTAAAACTGCAATATGTGGCAAGCGCAACATCAGCAACAACACAAACAACAAGTGGTAACAGTTTTAGCAAAAATATCGAATGAAATGGGAAAATAGGAGCGCACGCACAGATAAATATATAGTTACATGTACAAAAATGTATATACATGCATATGCACATGGATAAATAAATATGTACATATGTATATATATGTATGTGTGAGTGATGATAAAGTTTTCGCCAAGTAAGCAACATAAATGACACGAAATGCATAGTAAATGTGTACACATACCCTTATGTACATACATAGTATGCAAATTGCCACAGAAAGCGACAGCACGTAAACGGCAACAACAATAAAACATGAGCAAATATAATAAAAACAATAATTAACGCTGCAACATACTTACACGATTATCACGATTTGTGTATGTATGTATGTGGAACAACACCAAAACCGTATAATCAAAAAATAAAAAATTTAACAGTGCGTTTCTTTGTTGCTGTAACAAAGATTTGCAAGTGTGTTTGTATAAAAACGAAAAAGTGCTTAAAGCCAAAAACAAATGAGAATTCACGCTCAGTTATCGTTGCAAAAACAAACCACAACAAGGAGTACACAGCGTCAACTACAACAACAGTTAATGTCTATGTAGTTGTTGTTTTGTTGGGTTATAAGCAACAAAAACAACAGCAAAGAATATTCCACGTTCAAATTGCAACAAAAATGTACCGTCACGTCGAAATGCGGTGAATTGTGTGAGCGAAAACTGAAATATGGGGCATGATGTTGCCACCTGACGCAAACGTTCAAAGCGTATTCTACACATGATATATGTATGTATGTACAAGCATACATAAGAATTCATAAAGCATAAATATAAGAGACAGTTATGATATAGAAATAAAATTCTTAGTTCTCCCTTTTTGTAGATTGGGCAGAGCACACTTACATATATTTCAATCGTTGGGCATGCTTTCGTCCGACCATTTTTTACAAAGAAGCTGATGCATGCTCCTTATCAGCTCTTCGCCAACGTGTTTGAATAGCTCGACCGGCAATTCATCGGCCCCCGAAGCTTTGCTATTCTTCAGAAGGGTAATTGCTATTCAAACTTCTTCGTGGTGGGGCAATGGAACGTCTGCTCCATCGTCATCGATTGGGGAATCGAGTTCGCCTTCTCCAGGCATTATGCTTTCACTGCCATTCAGAAGACTAAAGAAGTGTTTCCTTCATAATTTTAATATGCTCTGGGCATCGGTTAATAGATTACCTCCTTGAGTTCTACAAGAGTATGCTCCGGCCCTTAAACCTTCTGTTATTCGCAGAATTTTCGAACATTACCCTTGTCGGCCAGCTTGTGAAGCTCTTCGTACTCACGCATTTCGGCCTCACTCTTTTTCTGTCTGCTTCCCTCTCCAACTCTCGATATCTATCCCATCCCACACTTGTTGTGGTCGATCGTAACGTTGCGAGGTAAGCAGTCGGTTTTCGCTCCGCTGGGACACGACACTCCTCGTCGTACCAACTGTTGTTTTGCTGTGCGTAAGGAACCTCAAAAATTTTTTTATTGATTTTCGTGTTTAATTCCTAGAAGTTACCATTCATTACCGGAAAAGTTTCGACGGAATTTGCCTTAGACACTTGTACTCAAAACTCAAATAAGTTTTTAAGGTTAAAAAACCTATTACAAATGGCTAGACTTTAGAGCACTAAAATATCTGGCAACTACTCCATCTTTATGTGTAGAAGTACTTTATATATTTATGCATGTAAATATTTGTAAGTGTATGTATTGCATTGAAGATCGCATACGCCAAATACAAATAGTAACAACAAGCCAAGGTAACCCACTGCATGTTGTTGTTGGTTGGTGCACCAAAGTGCAGGAGGAACAAAGGCGTTGGCGTGACTGGTTGGTGGGGCAACATTGATAGTAACAGTAAAATGGAAAATTATCAATATGTATCTAAGTAGGTATGTATGTATGTTGTTGTGGCTTATTTACTATGGTAGTGGTAGCCAAGTTAATGAAGTGGTCGGTGCAGTCGAAGCACATGGTGCGACGAGGGGTATAACGGTAAAGCAAAGATAAAGCTTTGCGCAACAATGTAGCAGTTGCAGTGCATGTGCTGAAGTGTTTGTGTTTGCGTAAATTTTGCAAAATTGCAATAACAAAGCTATTAAAACAAATAACGTTTTCGATATGCTAAGTGTGTGTGTGTTCGTACGTGCAATAACTGTGTATGTATGTATTAAAATTAAAGTTTGAATATAATATATATACTATATAAACAATAAGCTTAGACTTTGGGACAGTGAACTATCAGCACTGCCAGCGCGATTTCCAAGCATTGAAGGCGTCACGGAACGCATTCTCCGGAATAGCCTTGAGAGACGAGGTGCATGGAAGGAAACAAAGAAAAGTCCGTTCGGGTCACACCTGGGCTGTAGGGCGGCTGCGTAAGCTTTGGGATGCCGGCCTTGATTAGGTAGATGTTCACAAAGGCTGCGATGTCTTGTCGGACCCGATTGGCCCTTTGTTTGAGCCTATTGAGAACTTCCACGTAAAACTTGGCGTTGACAATTTGTCCTGATGGAACAAGTTCATGGTGACTATGCCTTCGATGTCAAAAAGAAGATGGTAAACCTGTTCATTCATATCAACCGCCCCTGTCGCAGATTTACCTTTAGAAGTATAGCTGGAAGATTGCTTGGTGTTTATGTTCTGACATGATACATTTTTTGGATCAAATGTTTTCCTGACGGGAACTCTTATTATAATATTTTAAACACGGCTGTACATACATTTTTATGTATTTATGTAAATATTATATAAACACAAAAATATATGTATTTATACAAACACACTTTTATACTTCTATAAATTCATATATTTTTCGCTGAAACATCGCCTACGAAAAAGCAAGCACCACAAGAACAACCGCGATGCAAAACCAACAACATACGAACAATCGCAAAAACAATAACAAACAATTGAGCGAGTGGCTTTTGCTATGGCTACGCCTTTCCCGCCGCCTGTCACTGCCTTTATTATTGTTGTTTTAATGCCTGGTATGTGTCTATAACAATGGCTATGGCGATGGCTTAAGCTTGGTGTATTTACGTGGGTGCAGTCGTGTGGGCGTCGTTGGCACGGCTGAAACTGCTGCATGTTGCATGGCAACGTGGGCTGTAGTGAGGCAAGTGCGGGTAAAAGAATACACCAATGGTGGATGTGACATCCAACGCTCGGCTCGGCTGCTCAAATGTCGAACAACGGTAGCGCAAATAATAAATCGGTTCAGGTCAGGTTGAGTTCAGCAAAAGTCCATTCTGGTTGATCTGCCGCCGCGCTACTACAACAAAATAATGGCAATAAAATACAACAACATATGGTGGAGAGCAAAAGTTTAGTGAAGAGATTTTTACTCATCGAGTGCAATTATCAATTGAGCTCGGGCCAGAGTGGATTGTACAAGGGATAGGGAAAGGCCGCTAATCGGTTTGTGGCTGAACAAAGAGTGGGATATAACGTCTTGAAAGATGTATGGCTGATAAAGGTTATATGTAAATGGTTAGGTATCCATATACAAACGAATGTATGTGCATACGATGCATATTTTTAACGAAAGGTGGGAATTTGCGCAGGAGAGTGATCGATTCACCTAAATAATTTACGTCCCAATCAACGAAAAGGCGATTTAATTGAAAATAATGTTGTTGAGGGAATAATGAGTGACTTCTACAGTTTGGTTTTTGTTCTTCGAGAGCGGACTTTACTCCCTCAATTGCCAACTCAGTCCGAAGTAGCACCTGTTGGCAAGAGTTATTCTGCGTTGGATTTCGAGGCTAAAATTGTTGTTGCTGTTAATACTGGTTCCGAGATAGTCGAAATTACCTACGACTTCGAAGTTGGGACTGTCAACAGTGAGTCTTTGTTTGATAACGGGAGATATTTCGGCTTGCCCTCGTTCTCCACCAGACCCATTTAATTCGCTTTTTCATCCATTCTGGTTAAAGAAGAACTAATCGCACGGTTGCTGAGGCCAATAAGCTATACAATCTTCTGGAAGATAGTACTTTCCCTATTTTGTTCTGCATCGAATTGAATATCTGGTTGCTAATATCTCCGTCGCTATTTGTCTAATCAAATTCAAATTTTCGGAGAGTATTTTCAAATACCACAAGTACAATCGATATATGTATATATGTATGTATATACATATGTGTATATTTGCAAAACCCAAAATCGAAAATTTGAACTTCACATATGGATATACCCACATACAAATATGTACATACTGTTAATATAGATATATGTATACATACATATGTAAATATGTGCATATGTTTGGTTAGGTATGTACATACATATATGAATTTGTATAAAAGTGTGTGTATATATTCCAAAATATAGTCTCACTTTCAGCACTTTATTATACCCTCAACGGGGTATATTAAGTTTGTCACGAAGTTTGTAACACCCTGAAGGAAGTGTCGGAGAGCCTATAAAGTATATACATATATGTATAAATGATCAGTATGTCAAGCTGAATCTATTTAGCCATAATCGTCTGTCTGTATATATACGAACTAGTCCCTCAGTTTTTAAGATACCGTTTTGAAATTTTGCAGACGTTATTTTCTCTTCAAGAAGCTGTTCATTTGTCGGAACTATAGCATATGTATATCTGCCATAGAAACTGAACGATCGGAATCAAGTTCTAGTATGGAAAACTTTCACATTTCACAAGATAATAATATAATCTCCAAAAAAATTGTTCAGATTGGATTACTATAGCATATAGCTTCCATACAAACTGAACACATAGTTACTAACAGAAATGCACATGTGAAGGGTTGCACCGAAGTTAACGTTTCTTGTTTTTAATTGCATTTTTGTAAATATACAAACCGGTTCAAATTTACCAAAAAAAAAATATTTTGCTGCATACCTGTTTGAAAACAATGCAGAATCCTTACTACAGCGCTCTCTTCCATCTACAATGCGCGCTTTCGGGTGATTCATGGTTGGTATGAAAAATTTTAAGTAGAAATAAGATAAAATAAAATAAAAATTCAAAAAATATAAACGAGATCGTTAATCATTTGATCGTATACTGAAGCATTGACAAACGAAATTAATCACACGGAAAGCAGTTCAAAGCACTCGGAGTGTGAGCTAACACAAAATAAAATCATGAAATAAACATATGTATGTATGCATGTATGTATGTACATACATAGTATATACAAATGTATGTGTGTTTGAATATAGTATATTAAAAAGATTATTACTATGAGATAATTTGCTAATAAGAAAAATTATATCACAATAAAAATAAAATTTTGCACAAAAAAATATGCATACATATTCATGATATATATTTTGAATGTATTTATAAAATTACACAAATGGTTGCCAGATATAGATATGTATGTATGTTTATTCTCMCGCTATAATTAAAATATACATATATGCACCTACTACATATACATATGTATATACAATGTATGGGATATTTTGTACATATGTATACACAATCATATGTATGCAGATTGTTTTGTCATATACACATGTGTTTATGCAGTCATCAGTTTATCAGTAAACCTTATAAGAAAAATACATACATACATATGTACATACATACTATATACATATGTATACATTCCTAAGCAAATCAAATATAGAAAAATTAATATAATCACGTTTTATATTATATAAATAATCTACATGTAAGTATGTATGTAGTACATACACCATGTCATCATCATATTCATCATCACAGTTGTTGTTTTTTGCGCGTTTCACTAGAAAGCCGCATTGCATCATCATTTCAACTAAGTCCACGCACTTATATAAATATTTATAAAACCGATTACTCAGCGCTGCATCGCTAAAAAGCCCCCACTCTAAAGTGGGTATTACCAGTGAGTGTGTAAAATTATCAATTCAAATAGACAATTTACATACATATGTATATAGTAGTATGTATGTAGTTACATATCCATGTGCATATTTATAGTAGCTAATTGCGTTAGTCCCAGCCTGACTCCGCGAATTCATTACCGATTTGAAACCACTAGAACGTTGGTGTCGAATTTTTACCTTCTTTACTGGTGGAGACATCGCTTACGCGGTTATAGTCGAGTTACCAATAGTGCATCAGTCGTTTCTCCTTTCTCTAAGCGAAGCCAAATCCTTCTCCACCTGACCTTTCCAACGGAGTGGAGTTCTTCCCTCCTCTGCTTCCTCCGGTGGGCACTGCGTCGAAAACTTTCAGAGCTGGAGTAGTTTCATCCATTCAGACAACATGACCCAGCCAGCGTAGGCACTGAACTATGTCCATATCGTCGTATACCTCCTACAGCTCTACAATTGCCTACTCAGTTGGAAGTAGTCCGAGGCTGTTGGTAATTTTTCATTGGTGGCGTTTTTTACGTGGCTGATCTTAAACTCGAAGTGTCGGACAATTTCGAATACTTATTAAATACTTTAAAGAAATTCTTCAAACGACAGTGAGTTTTCAGATAACGCAAAGTAGGGGAATGCTATTTTGTCAGACTGCATAGGAGCGATGGGGCTTACTACGTTTTACTCTCAGAACTCCACTTTTCCTCTATAAAGTTGGTATAATACCTTTGCATTTTAGAAAGATATACATAACTACTAACTACATATACAATGAAAGCCAGGATGATCCATCTGAACAAATGATTTGGGCATATCTGGTGTATCCCGCGGGGTAATATGAACTTTCCGGCAAAGTTAAGTTAACCTCAGTCGTGGGTCTTCATTATTTGTCCAATAGACCCCATACACCAGACGAGACAATCCGTAAAATAAAGTTCCTTGAAAACTGTAGCATACTGCAAGGCGTTATGCAACCGGTTTCCATTGCAAATGAGTCTTGGTTAGTGTCGAAACAATGTAGTAGAGAGTCTTATGGAGATCGAGATTCAATTACCGGTTGGAAATTTTACAAAAGATTAAATATTGTATAGTATATCGTGGTGTCCGTCAATAGGCGTCTTTGTTATTAAAAAGTTTGGTTAGGGCTAAGTTGCCGACGGGTGATATTAGTAGGAAGTTTCGAAATCGAAATCGTAGATATTGATGTTAACAAGATTCATTACGAGTATTATTGGTTTATTAGGGTTAATGCAGAGCTGCTTCACATTAGCAAAAACCTTAACTATACTAGGTACTCGCATATTGTCCACCCGAAAATTACCAGCTTTTGCGAGGTGGAGATCCGAGTGTTTTGTACATTATTCACTTTCCTTTTTGTGATATCATTACCGCATTGAATGTATGTGTGTGTGTGTACTCATCAATAACCAAACAAAAACAAAGTTGAATGACTTTTAAACATTTTCCATTAACTTGCGTGCATTAGTACGTGTGTATGCATGAGAGTCCCATAAAAAAGGAAGAAAGAAACTTGGCTGTGGGGAGGGTTTCAATTTAGACAAGCACATAGCCATATAGCAAATTTAACAGTATGTATGTGTGCGTAAATGGAATGGAATTTTAACGGTGAATCCATAGTTTTCTGCTTGTGAACTTCATATACATATGTATGTATGTACTTGTAACATATAGCTTTGAAAATTACATTTAAATATACATAAATGCATATGTATGTAGACAAATATATACATACATACATATATACGAAGTAAGGGCTGTGTTATACAACTGACCATTACATTTTATTTATGAGGCACATAAAAGTCTATATTTTTAGATGTATATATGCGAATATAATGTACTATGGCTGCCACTGAGCTCAGCTCAACGCCACTCATTCCAGGCAACTCAATGCTATGCAACGCAATAAAGCAAAGAAAATCCAATTTTCTTTTATGAATTTATGGAAAATACTTCAGTGCAATTCACATGTACATACATAATATACATGCATATATGTACGTACATACATAAGTATATGATGCAGTCGGTGGGCGGGCGGTTGCACTGGGGCGTGGCACTAACTCTTGTTAAACTTTTATTAATATTACTGTTGTTGCAGCTGTGAAGCTTAATGCAGGAGAAAGTGCACATACATAACTACATATGTACATATATAATACAGGCAACATACAAATACATGTATACATACATATGTATTCACATCTAAATATATACATACATTTTTACACATTATATGACCGAGCAAGTGTTTAAATTTTCCCATTCTATTTTCTTTTGTTATTGTTCTTCTCCAGCACACGCTCACTAGTGCAAGCAGGTGGTGGGTCGAGGTGGTGTCTTTGAAGTCAGCCCAGTTGTGGATTGAATTGAAAATTAAGTTTATTCAATATGTTTTTGTTTTTCTTGCCCCTTAGGAATTCGTGCATAAATATATTTATATTTACATATAGTACATATGTATGTACATATGGTATGTATACCATCCTGCATCTACCCTCTGCTATGAACGACACTGACCGCGGTTGTTTTTGCGGTCGACAGGGTTGCATTAATCGGATTTAAATGCATTGCAAATTTTATATACATATACTGTATATACAATATACATATGTATGTATATACTTATGTACATATTAACGCTTTTGTAGTTAATATACATACATATGTATGTATGTATATACAAAATTGGATTTATGCTAAGCTACAGAGGTTGTCGGGGAGGTAACAAGACTGAGTCGATTTAAAAAAATTTATTGAACCAATTGTTACAATTCTTTAAAAACTTTCAAAATAGACTCGATTTCCATGTAGGGAAGTCGTCGCGGAAGGCATTCTCCGGAATAGTCTTGAGAGCCAAGGTGCATGCTGCTTGGGTCCCTTTTGTCGTCTCAAAATGCTGCCTTTCATCGGCCTTTTCAGGCAAGGAAACAAAAAAAAGTCCGGTGAGACCACATCTGTGCTGTAGGGCGGCTGCGGAAGCGGGATGCCGGCCATGGTAAAGTAGTTGTTCACATAAAAGCGGTGTGAGCCGGGGCGTTGTCGTGGTGCAACTTCCAATCGGCTACGATGTCTTGACCCTTCGTTTGAATCTCTTGATGGCTTCCACGTAAAACTTAGCGTTGATGGTTTGTCCAGGAGGAACAAATTCATGGTACATGATGCCTTTGATGTCAAAAACGACAATGAGCATCGTTTTCACTTTGAATTTGCTCATTCTTGCGGCAAAGCAACATCTGGGTAACCCTGCTTGATCATATCAGACATCTCTGTTGCAGATTGACCGAGTTTCACCCACAGCTTAATCGCGTACTTCTGTTTACCGAACTCTACATTTTCAGCTTACACCACTCACAAAAACATGTCGCACGAAAAATCTTGTCCTGACTCTCCAGGGGCTTGGAGACAACTGAATCCCCCCCTTGTTCGTTAGCTAAGAACTCCCTCTACCGAATCAGAAGTACAATCGCGGCGGAAAAAATCAGTCATATTACTGTCCGGACAAACCATATATGTACATATGTATATTTATATATTTATCTTTCTTCTTCTGTACTTTGTGTTATTCCAATTTTTAGAAATATACCCTTAAAATTTTAAAACAAGAGATGCGGAAGTTTTTTGTTTTTAAATTCTCAAAAATGGCTTTTTTTAAGACTGTTACAATGGCGTGCCCTTTAAAAAATTAACGTAAATAATAGGTATAGATATGCATACATACATGCATATACTGAGTACATTATATATTTTTACTTTGTTAAGTACTTAGAAATAATCGTGAAAATGTACTTATGGATGTACATATGTACATACATACTTACATACATACATATGTATAAATATACACTAACAATGCTGTCAATAATCTGCTACACGTGTGCTGCCTCAACAGCAATCATTTTTGTTTCTGAGCTTCAAGTTTGCGTCTTTGTCTCCTTTTCATGCAGTATTCATAATTTAATTCCATTTAACTTTTAGCTTGAACTTTTGACTTTGTAAATTATCTGTGTAAAATTACATTCATACATACATACATATGTACGTACATATGTATGTACATATGTACATAGTAAATGTATGGTAGAACTGAGCATATTGGCTTGCAAATTCATACCATTCGCGACTATCAAGTTTGCTGAACAAACTTACTTTTAATTAATTATTTAGCAAATCTAGAGGTATTATACACTGAGATCAGCCTCCGAGGAGTAACCGGAACGTTAATACACCATATGTAAATATTCATATGTGTGTATGTATATACTATGTACGTACATACATATGTACATACCTGTACCTTGGTACCAATAAAAATTTTATACTCCGCCACCCACCACCACCTTCTCTTCCATGCAAAGTACTGGGTGCGTACTGTGTACAAAGCCAGCTCCCGTGGGTAAAATAAATACCCATTAGTACTTTTATTCATATTTATATACATACATATGTAGATCAAAGTAAAGTACATCAGACACATACACACACATACATACATATCTATGTATGTACATAGTATGTATATAATGCATAGAAAAGCTTTTAATGGAATAATAAATCAAATTCATTGCAACTGATTTTCTCTGGTGTAGAAAGCAATGATACATATATATGTATGTATGAATTTATGTAGACATAGAAACGTTGTATATAGCATACATACATACATATATAAATATATGCACACCCTTCATGTTTGCATATTTAAAATATTTATTTAAAATCAGCCAAGAATGATAGACAAAGAAAATACGACAAAGACTATCGAAACCGAATAGCCGAAACATGCCAAGACGATGCCGAAGTTGCAATCGTTAGGGAATACGTAGGAGACAGCAGTGTGTTACTCACAACGACTGCTAAGGTTGTTGTAGATTTTGTAGTATTAAATTGCTTAAAGCAAAATGCGAAAAATCTCACAACAAAATTAAAAATATACATATGTATGTATATACAAGTATGTATATATAAATGTACATACTTATGTACAATCATAGCGTGCTAATTTTAAAATTTACAAATATTTGCTTTTATTGCAAAGCAATTAGATTCCGTAATCTGTCTAAATTACCGTAATATGTAAAATAATTAGGCCTGAATAATACAAATTTTAGAACGGCATACGCCTAAGTAGTCATCAGATCCAACGAATATTTTTAAAAGTCTAATATCCTGTAAACATAATATTAATCCGTAACTGGTAGCGTGGGGTCTAAGGGGACCCCGCCACTTACAAACATATGTACATATGTATGTATAAACATTGCTTTAGCTTTGCATGCGGTCAAGAGGCGTGTACACAAATCGCTGCCGTGAACATTATTTTCTTGTAATTAAAAATCGCGCAACAGCAATAACCATACTTATGTTAATACAAGTATAATGAAAGCATGTTTTTTTTAATTTTCTAATTTGCCAACGATATTGAGGCCAACTTCGGTGCTACTATGTGCCGTTAGAGACGATAAGTCGCAGCCCATGGAGCATAGCCTAAACACACACTCCTATACATACATATCCATATATATACATACAAACACATTTGTGCCCACATGGTTATTCTCGTACAAAGAAATAAAAATAAACCAACAACCTTCATTTGTTGTTATTATTATCCATCATATCATATCATGTCGTCTCATTCGTTAAGCACTCGAAAATTAGATGAAAGGAAATAACAATAAAAAACAAGCATGCAAATATACATATCTCAATACTTTAGCATCGGTATGAAAAGATAAACTCACATACATATGTACATACACACACACACAAAAACAAAAAGTAACATACATACATACATCCTACAAGAATTTATTTGTGGAATAGCCATCAGCAATCACCGTCGTCATTTTCGTCACTGTATTGCTTTATTGCTGTTTGTGTTGTTGTTTTTGCCCCATTATAGCTACCACTTGGCTGGCTGGCTGGTTGGCTCGCTCGCTGACTAACTGACTGGCTCGCCAGCCTCAGCAACAACGGCAAATGCCGAGCAGGGCCTCGCACGCACGAGACTATCTCGAGATAACAGAAACGGCAGCAGCAGCACTGGCATCAGCGTCAGCACACTCAAATATTCACAAGCAAAAGGCAAAGCGAAATGAAAAATAAAACACACACAAAAAAGAAAGAAATGAGCAAACGAACGAGCGAGCGTACGAAGGAACGAATGCGCGTCGCAATGAATCGGCCACGGCGGGCAACAACCAGCCAAGGCAATGCGAATCATACGAACCGGCTTTGCAGGGAGGGTGAGCGTAGCCGAACGCATGAACATACGATACGGGTCGCGCAGGGTTATGCGGACAAAATGAGCGTCATTCACTCGAACTTTGCTACGGCGTCGCAGTGCTTAAAACATACTTACATATGGATATGTACATATTATATATATTTGTCGATATGTATAGTATAGTAAGTAAGCACAAGTATACTCTGTACAGACATAGTATGCTTATACAAAAGTTGATGTATGAAAATGTGCGCTTAAGTATGTATGCGATTTTAAATTTTTTACAGACAAATGTCAACATACATACATATCCATATACACATTCAATGTATGTATGTATATACATATTTAAATCCATTTATACATAAGTAATGTTGCATAGAGTTTGTATGAATGTTTGTACATACTTACTGTATGCGTACATATGTATGTATGTATGTTAGCAAGTGGACCCATTGTCGATTATACCAGGCCGTGCTCGGTACATACCGTCGTTCGCATGAACATTGCCATCATCGGGTTTCAGCTGGGTAGAGTCGAATCGACGTTCGGGTATTGGGGTCTCAAGTTGCTAGTCAAGTACAGTCATCACTGATTCGTTCGCTGATTACGAAAGCACCATTGCGAATGGGGGTCAAATTATTATTTTTTTTTATATTGCAGTAGGTATATAGTATATACTTATTTACACATGCATTATGTGCAATAATACATAATGCAGCGGAAATTTGGGAACAAATTAAATAGAGAAAATATCCAAATGGAAAAAATTAAAAGATATTTTAATTAGAACTAAACAGTTTAGTATGCATAATGACACCTATTTATCTCTTAATCCTAATAGAATATATACACATACATATGTATGTATATATGTTCTTAGTACATTTTGTAAGTATACTACCAACGCATAGATATAAATATATAACTTTAAAATGAGTTGGTAGTATAGTGTATTTCCAAGTTATGTACATTTATCGCATTTCCGCCTACACATGTACATACATACATACTTACTACATTGACGGTTTCCCGGTATTTTATGGAAACTGCAAATGAGTCAGAGCTGAGTAAGCAAGCAAGAAAGAATTTAGGCGACAGTTAATAAAAAAACAAGAAAAAAAAGTTAACTTTGACAGAGCTTAAGCTACTTATGTATGTATATACTATAGTATGTATATATGTGTGTATAATTTATAAAAAAAGATAAAAGTTTTCCTTAGAAGAACTATATTTTGATCGTTCAGTTTGTATGTCAGCTATAGTGGTTCAGATTGTAGTCTGGCTTTGGAATATAATCCGAGCCAAATTTCTGTAGATACATAGTACATTGTCAAATAAAAAAGTTTTTTATACTAGGACTTGGCTTTGTTCGATCAGTTTGTATAGCAGCGATCTGATCTGAACAATTTCTTCGATGATTCCACTATTTTCTTAAAGTATAATTCATGTCAAATCTCGTGAAGATATCTTGTCAAATAAAAAAAATTTCCATACAAGAAATTGGCTTTGAACGGTTAGTTTGTATGACAGCTATTTGTTATATTGGACGAATRTATGTATGTATATATTTAGGTGATTCCGACAAAAGAAAGACGCTGCCTTTGTGCCGCCATGTCTGAATTTGGTTAAACTGACAGTGAGCAACACAAAAAGCTCCGTTAGGATCGGGAAGGACCCCTCCAAACCGTTCGATGCCAACCAGGTTTCAGACAAGGCAACTTCCTATCATGCGACTTCTTCAACCTGCTGCTGGAGAAAATAATTCAAGTTGCAGAACTTAATCGAGCAGGTAGAATCTGTTACAAAAGTGTACAGCTGCTGGCGTTAGCTGATAGTATTGATCATTGGGTCAACACCCACGCCGTTAGTTCTGCTATCTCCAGACTGGATAAGGAAGCAAAGCAAATGGATTTGGCAGCGAACGAGGGCAAGATGAAATATCTCCTGACATCAAACAAACAGTCGTTGCACTTCCGACTAGGGTCCCACGTCATTGTTGACAGTCTTAACTTCGAAGTTGTAGATAATTTCGTCCCGTTGATGTTGGGGACGAAATGTTATCAGTTTGTTAAAGAACTTGATTGAACCATTGTCTACGTGAGCCCTTTTCTATTGCCCGGAAACGTGGAGACTTGCGGACCATTTTTCAGAGGACATGATGCAATAAAAAGACCTATAATAAAGACACATTTTAGCCTCGTTACAGAAATAACGAAAATCGGTCAACATCGAACATCCATTTTAAAGGTCTCTCGACACGTATGTACATATATATGTACATACTTCGAGCAACTAGCTAAAATATAAGCGCCAAAATATTGCTAAAAAAAATATGTTAAAAGATAAAACTCGCTAAAAATTAGTATATGTATGTATGTATATATGTATATGTATATTCATACATACATACATACATATGTACATCGATTTAAGGTACCTTCCCACAGTAATCAGAATTCCCAACAAACAAAACCACAGCTATAATGGTGTCTGCCCCCCTTTATACCCGCACACGCTTACCACGAACCCAAAAGCCGCAAAAAGTCCCACAATACTAATCACATTCCATATGCTCACACACCAGCTCTCCACCATACCATTTGCGAAAAGCGGCGTTCCCCTTCATTAAGTCGCAAGAGCTGCTTTCCATAGTCGAAAAAAATAAACGAAAGCTCAAACGAAAACAAAACAGAGAAAAATTCAATGACAACACATACAGCGTGCTTTTTATGTGACGAATGATGTTCACAAACGAGGGCGCAGCGCTAAGGTGGCGCACACTGCTTTGATAGTACAAATGCGAAAAGTGTGAAAAAGCAAAAACAACAACAAACACCGAAAAACTATCAGAACAACAAAGCAATAAGCAGCAGCAACAGCATAGCTTGAATGACTTCGAAAGCAACAACGCTAATCAAGGTAAACGAGAGTTATGGAGTATCGCTGGAGCCGAAGGAGCACCACATTTACAACGAAGAGAGGGCCAATTTGTGAGCACAGCAGAAGCAGAAGAGTGAAACAGAATCAGAGTGGCACAATCTGACAGAGAGTTGATGTAATTGTCACAAAAACAACAATGTGAGACATCAACAGAGCCAAAGGTTGGAGACACCGTCGCATGGGCGCAGAGAGCAGTTTTGGCGAAACGAAATTTGTAGTCAGTCTGGGTGGAATCGCAAGTATTCTTTTTTCAGATGTGCCACTGTTTGGCGCGCCGGAAACCCAAATTACAAAAACAAAACACTGTTGAAAAAGAAATTAAAGAACCTTTAAGCGGCGAAAACCTGAATTAACAGCAAAAAAGCAACACATTTAATGCTAGAGAGAACGAAAGAAAACAGGAAAGTGCCGCCCGATCGAGAGGAAGTTAAAAAGAAAACACCAAAAGGCTGGTTAACTAACAGGAAATGTGGAGGTGCACGCCAAAAGCATGACACACCAAACGAGGGGAAAACGAGCAAACATACAGACGAACACATAGGTGTACATAATTACATTATATACCGACTAATGGCAAATACGAGACGACTGTCTGCCTATAGAAATCTAACGAGACTGCCGCACAGCCTCGGCTGCCAATACCGGTACCGGTGGTGTGCTTGGCGTGCGACCAGCTGGCGGTATTCCTACATACACACACACACATATACTTATTTGCAGTGACTTTGCTTGGCAAGGTGCACGAGCTCGTGCAAGTGGGTGGGTGGTTGGCTGGCTGCTTCGCTCGGCAGATGGTCAGTTTGAGTACTAACCGAGAGTTGCTTCGGCCGTGCACGACAGTAATAATATATATGTATGTGTATATGTACGTGTGTATGATGTGGAAAGGTTGCAGGCACAGCAGCTGCTCGCCAGACTGACTAAGGGAGATTGGGTGCCGGGGGACATCCGTAACAAACTAATGCATTCTTAGGACTCATTGAAAAAATTACTCAAAATATGCATGCACATATAAATATGCGGACGTATTTACGCGTAATTAAACAAGAAACAGGTTCACTTAATGCGATTTGCAAGTGCTGTGTAAATATGTACTTAGGTATAATTAAAATACATATGTCAAAACCAAATAAGCGCCTAGTATGTATGCTGAAAGACACCTAGTACTGTCTCCCTTGTAAAACGGAGCAGATGGTTGCGAAATTATACAAATTAATTATTTAATCTAATAAATATAGGTTCGTCTTCTTTAGTACTGCGCTGCAAACCATGCAATGGTTCCAAAAATGAAAAATTTCACTATAAAATATTTTTTAAATGGTTTGATACTAATTTTCGAATTCTTCTTCATGTACATTTTATGTATGTATGTAATATGTATGTACATATATTCTACCATTTATAGGCATGTTCGAATTTGTTCACTCGTGGATATTATAGTCAAGGATAAGCTCTGGATGATAGTATGACGGTATGTTAAGGATCTATTATAATTGTGTAGTATGTACATACATATGTACATATGTATATGTATATCTATGTTAGGTTTTCTTGCTATTATGGTATAAGCCAATTATTTTTGCGTTTTGCATAAAAAAGTAATCAAAATTATTATGTACATATAAACACTCCTTAATATTTACACTTGCTGCAAAGATAAATACATACTTATGTATGTATGTAAAACGAATCAACCTGTTAAACTGGTTCTGTTATTTTCGCACACACTTTTCGAAATTTTATTTTATCTATTTTGGTGTTTTTTTTTGTTTCAGTAGCAACGTTATATAGAGAAAGTGGGTTGGGTTGGCACCTTGAGATTCGTTCATAAATGCATGTACATACATACATATATACACAAATACTTATACTATAGTATCTACTTGTTCATATATGTACATATGTACATACAATATCGTTGAATTGCGTGAGCTATTTTATCTGTCTGTCTATATGTATGTACATATGTACATATGTATGCATTTTTTATTGATAGCGGTTTCTTCACTGCGGTTGTGGGCTAATTGGGCTCGGCCGCAGCAAATTTATTTTGCTTCAAAGCTTAAATTAAACTATGAAATTGGAATTTTGCACGCCTCAAGAAATGCTACGTGATGATCACTTGATCTTACATATACATGTGCATGTATATGTACATATATGAAAGTATGTACATATATACAATAAATAATACTTATATAAAAGTTATACTTATGTACATATGTATATAAATATGAGCATCGATATAATATAAGTATGTATGTATGTAAAGATCTTTATATACATATAAGAAGCAGTCGCACTACTATTTTCCTGTGTATAATAATCTATTTTAAAAATACAGACATAGTATGTAAGTACACAACTGTACCTATCCTCTAAGTATTTTGACCTCTTCTTTTGTTATTTATAGATTAGGGGGAATACCGTATACCACAGCTACATTAAAACAAGTTTTGGGTTTCGAAGGCCAATGTGGACAGTACGAATGGAACTGAGTAGAAAATAGTTTTCAGGTAGTTACAGATCTTTGGTACATCACTGCAGAATAATCATGGTTCTATATATAATGCAACAAGAATTTCCAGGTCCCGGCTATAACTAAGAACAGAACACCTACATATGTATCTATGTATATTACTCTTTTGGATTCTAAAATTCTAAGCCACATTTCATCTATAGTATAGATAGATGTATAGTATAGATTCTATACTTCTCTTGTTCACTTACCTTTGACGCCAGGAATATGAAGTATTTTGAGTTTTCTGTTCATAACTTTTGTTGTTGTAAGAATTTCGTTTTTTTGTTTTCCTATCTATTTGAAGAGTACATATGATATGTATACATACATATATACATATGTAGTATAAATTCGAAGATCTATAAACAAAAACTCTTATCTGTTAATATTTAGTATTTCAGGAATTAATTTAATGCTTGGTTCTAATCGACTACTAAACACAGTTCACTGTACTACACACACCGACTACCACTAGATGTAAGAGAGGTCCTCGAAACCCACTGCAATTACGCAGCTAATTAACGTCCAGCAATTTGCGAAAGCTGGGAAAAACTGATACAAAAAAAAATATAGTGTATTTACACAAACAAATAAAACAGTTGAAGGTACGGAATTGAAATAAAATTAACATCCCATCACTCCCAACCTCACAAAGCAGCCCTTTACCTTAATGCTTGTAGGTCGACATCGGCTTTTTTGATGAACAGATGATTGAGTACAATACAACAAAAATGTTGCGGCCAGCCCAAGTACATAACGGCAGCAAAAAACCAAGCACAAAGCCGGCGGCGTTGACGTCGACCGCGGCAGCGCAAACAAATAGAAGATGGAGAAATAACAATAAAAAAATTATGTTGGAAGTAGACAAAAGCCAAGAGCAACAACCACCACGAACCAAAACCAAACGCCCCACACGTGCATACAAACCTATCGGCGGCGCTGCACAAACATGCATCCATACCGAGTATTCAATAAAACAATAAGCAAAAAAGTGAAATATTCCACCAATTTGCTTTTGCCTTCTTGTTGTTATTGTTTCTGCAATCGAGTACTCATATTTTTTGTTGTTATTTTAATATTTTTTGGCGTCTGAAGCGTGCGAGCGAGCAAGTAAACGAATGAGTGAGTGCGCGACCGAATGAATACACGTGTGTGTGTCTGTATCTTCGACGATACGAATACTTGTAATCGCTGCTGCTACTGCTGCCCGCAATTCGCCATCTACTCTCGTTCGTTAGCTGCGCTTCGTCGCTATCAGCAACACACAACTGTGGTTCCTCCGCAGCGAGCAAACGAGCGCGCAAAAGCCATAAGAGACACTAACGAAATTCAACCGAGGCGCTGAAACGGGGCCTGCCGAACTGTTCGCATGGCCTTTTCTTTGCCTGCCATATTTGTGTTCGGCCGTTCGCCTGCCTTCGCTGCGGTCTCTGCCACTGTCATCGTCATCACTACCTTCATTGTTGTTGCTATTGCTTTCGTTGCCGTTGTCTGGCCTGGCCTGCCAGGTTAGCACGACGACGCGTCGCTGTCGACGACGCAGCTACGGCGGCTGCGAGCAGTGACAGTGATGGTGGTGGTGTATTTAATGCACAAAAGTGTGCCTGTGTGCGTTTTGTGTATATTGGGGGCTTCAACTTCAGTTCGTAGAAATAATTTTCGTTACGACGATCACACTCGTTTATGTATTGCGAAGACGTGAAGACGTAGCGAAGGCCGCGACGCTTGAATTTCGCGCACAATACAAACACTTGAAGAAAGCATACATGCATATGCACACACCTAATTGTGATTAGAAATTCATTTAAAACTTTGCTTATAAAAATTTATTTACGAAATTTATAAGCAAAAATCAATGTGTAGTGCAAACAGAAAATTAACAAAAATCGGGAAAATGAAAAAATTAAACGAAGAAAATATGGAAAGAATGCAAAGCAAATAAACGTGTGAGTGAATGTGGCGTGAAACTGTAGGGAAGGCCCCTATACAAGACGAAATTATCTGATATTTGTGCGGAAGAAACATTTTTTAAGTGAAATTCTGTAGGTGAACTAAAGCCTAAAAAACATTGTGCATTCACAAATAAGAAGTATTAAATAGTGAATTTACAATATTTAAATGTTACAATTCGGTATGCGGGCCGATACTGCTGTTTAAGCGGATGGGCATCGAGCCCCGCTATCGTTTCGCTGTATGTTCGCATGCGTGTGTTGGTGTTGCCGTCTGTGCCATGTTGACGCGACAATACAGTAGCGTATATGCATGCGTATTGTGTCGATTAAGCTAAAAAAAAGAAAGCCTACACAACAACAAATTAATAGCAACAGAACGACAGCACAAAAGCAAAAGGAGAAAGCTTTGCTCACGCGAGAGGAATACGAAAAAGTAACTGTGCACACATTTACAAATTAATAATTAACTTGTGAATTCCCTTATTCAAACGCAACACCCTTTAAACAATATGCAATAACAATAGTGACGTTATTAATTTATACACAAAAAAGTAAGGGCGATAGAGTGAAAAATGTAAAACAATAGAAAGCGGAAAGTATTGCAGACCTACAAGAATAATAAAAAAATATGTTAATTCTAAATCCTATTACCTTTAACCCTCTGCTTTGTTGCTATATATTTTAAATTTATAAAAAGTGATTTTGTGCGTTTATTGTGATTGATATATTCAAAAACGCACAAAGTAAAAATAATCATAAATTAATAAACATAATCACAAATTGAAAAGAAACGCAATAAGAAGATACCCTACTAAATAATTTTTCAGTTTTGTTAAAAGCTGAGATAGACTGCCGCGATGTCTGCCGATATACAGATAGTTAGCGTGATTGGCGCCAACGGTCAGCCGCTGCCCATTCAAGGCAACAGTATCGGTTCGAATTGGAGTGCACCCGTGAAGCAGGAGCGCGCCGATGAAGCTGAAATCCAAGAGTTGGCTGCCAAAATGGTGGAAACACAAAAGGCAGCTTTGGCTAAACAGCAGCAACAGGCTGCGCAGCTGGCTACGCGACAGCAACAACAATTGGGCGGCATGCAACCGGGCGCTCTAAACAATACCAACCAACCAAATATTATGAACTATTTAACACGCCAAAAGAACCTGCCGAACGGTACCAATGTCAGCAATGGCAGTGGACGCAATGGGTCACAACAAAATGGTAACGGCAACAATGGTGATGTTAGCAGTGAGAAGAAAGCACCATGTGATGAAGAATCACAGAAGGGTCATTTTGGTTGGACAACATTTGGCAAAACATACATTCCCTATATTTATCGACAGCAGGAGAAGTACTGTTCGGTACGCATGATTGAAATGAAATTATTGGGCAAATATCTTAACTGCTTGCATCCGGATATTTACTCGAGTTGCACATGTGTGCGCAGCTATTACATTACAGAGGCGGAGGCGAGACTACTAATTGAAATCAATATAAAACACTGTGATGGTGAATTTGGACGAGACATATTCACTCAAAAGGATTTAGTGGTGCGGCTATCAGATGCAACCAAGTTTTATCAGTTCCTAGATATATGCTATCGCAAACTCATGTCTGGTAGCAAGTCACCTTCGGAGAAATGCGGTTTTATACGCATAAATAAGGAGTCTGTAGTACCGTATACGGTGCGCAACAACGAGCAAGTGGTGCCGCTTTTCTATTTCGAAGGAGAAACAGAGAATCTCAAACAGAAAGCCGACTATCTGTCTGGATGGGATCTGGCGTATTTGAAGTTTTGTTGCAAAGTTCAGGGCATACGCAATGAATTGTTCTCCAGTGAAAATGTTGCAGTCATATCACTCACAGACATCAAAAGCTATTTTCCCAATGGCACCGAGTTTGAGGACTATTGGCCCAGCAAAGTTGTTGACTCAAATCTGCTGATTGGTAATCGGTCAAATGCTAACAATTCTGTTAACTGGACCCGCCAACCATCGCAGCCACCTCCGAAAGTTATGTCTCAATCCAGTTTGTTACAAAAACAAACTGCTGCTGCAGCGGTTGCGGCACAGCAACAGATGCTGAAACGTGGCGCCAATGCTTATGCGTCACAATCGCCAGCAGCAGCGGCGGCGGCTGCCGCTGCCGCGGCCATCCAACAACAACAGCAACAACAGTCCAACCAACGGTTGCATCAGACAAACGCCACATTAGCGTCTGTGCAGGTGCGCAACATAAAATTCATCCACATGACCTTTAAAAAACTAATTCAACAATATCTTCGTATTTTTCTTTCATGTAACTTTCTTCGAAATGGTCTTCTAAAATGGGTTGTTTCTCTGATGCGATTTTTCTAAAAACTTTTGCAAATAGGCTCTAACAAACAGTTGGATGCAGCAACAACCGTTAATACATGCGCAAATGTTGGCATCACAGGTGAGAAATGAGAGAAGTCTATCTTTTGACAGACGTATTGTTAAGCGTAATGGGATAAGGGAGAGTGTACAACTTTTTCTGATTTGACATAATTTTAACTAAATTTACCACTATTATTGAAAATAAAATATTTTTAATTACAAAACATTAATGTTTATTCATTGCTCACCAACTACAAAGTTAGTTCGGACGCACTATTGAGCACAAAGCAAAGTCAGTGTAAAAAGTACAACAAACCCGCTTTAATTTATATATTTGGCCTACATTTGGTTACTTCCTATTTCGGGTTTTTCTTTGTTGGCATATTTATTCTGATACTGCCACAAATCTATGGAAAACGTTGCTTATGTTTGGTACATTTGGCTTTTTTCAAACTATAGTTATATTTTAAATATTATTAATATTACAACTACACAGTTATGCTTGCATTTTTAAATTTTCCTTTAACCATTTTGTTCTCTGCATGTGCCCATCGGTATAAAGAAGATTGGTAGCCAACGTTTAAAGGTTAAAAATGGCGACAAAAAAATTGGGTTTGGTCTGAATAGAGACTACAGGCGACGTCTACTCCAAATTGTTTGACAATTCTTAGCAGGAATTTAATATATAACAAGTTTTAGACCATTTATGTTTGACTATTTATGTACTTTATGATTTAGGGTTGTCTGAATACGATTCATGTATGAATATATATATCATAAATTTCTTAAATAAAGTACTCTTCAAAAAAGTGTAAATAATTAAACATTTTGTAATCTGTGCATTTACACCCGATGTGAAAGTTGAAACTTCTATAATATCTTTATCTTATACATATGTACATATTTGCGGTAAACAAGTCACACCCATAAAAATCCATTTTGTATACTTTCAGGCGCAACAGTCCCACCCAAATTCACGAGCTGCTCAGTATCAACGCAGTCCTATGGAGAATATCCTGCTGGGAAACCGGCCGGCCTATGCCTACAACAATCAAGGGATTTCTATGCAACCCGTGAATAGTCACAATCAAGCGAATGCACCGCCACCTTTGGTGCGTTCAGGCGCTGGTCAAAGCGCCAACCATATGTGAGTATGAATAGATGTTTTTATAGAACTACAAATATTGCAATTATAACTCTTAACTTTTTACTCAATTCAAAAGTTTTTTTAAAACTTGTTGCAAAATTATTCAAAGTCTATACAAGAGTTTTGACTGAAAGTTTATCTGTTCTAAAAGAAACTGTTTACAAAAATGTGTTTTTCAAATTTAGTTGTAATTCGTTTTTCGATTACTTTATATTTAAATTCTAAACAAGAAGAAAATTGAATTTTATTTCTGTTGGTGCATACGCGCTTCATCTTGTCAGTTATGTTTTTTTATGAAAAGTATGCACCGTACAGTAAAATTGTATATGTTTTTGCTTTTTTCTACGTAAACAAATTTCCTTTTGAAGATTGTTTTAAATTTGGATACATATTTGAAATTGTTTTATTACAAAAAATCGGTGGTTGTGCACGCATTTAATTTAGTACTTTTCACCAAACAAAATTCGTTTTCCCCTTCCTCTTATCGATATTGGGTTTCTTATTGTTGTTATAGATTTTTGAAAAAATTAAGAAATTATGCCATGCCATGCAACTTTATACAAATATATATGTATATATTCCAATTTTATTAGGATAAATAAGCGTTCATATTTGCTTTGATTTATTTCTACATCACATACCTTTTTGATGCCATACTATGAAGTTTGTGCTTTAATTTTCATCAAAAGAAACACATATCTATGTATGTGTGTGTTATTCGATCACCGTATTGTTTAACCATTTAGTTGAAACGCATTTTAAAATAAATTATCGCTCGCAAATAATAACTTAGGTGAAGTAGTCAAAATGTGAAGTTTATAATTCACTAATGGCGCCATAAACTCTGCCACTAAACACTTCGCCACTTTTGTTGCTTGATAATTACTTTCAATTACTTTAGTATCACTATTACATATATACGCAATCATTTGAGAATTTTCTACATTTAGAGGCTTCTTTACGAATAAAACTTGTTCAGTTAATAACTTTCACAAGATATGCTATTTTGTACGTTGTTGCAATTGTTAACTGTCAAAGTGATAGAGCAAGTTGGAGTGAAGAACAAAAGAAGTAGTGCCAAGCTTGCGTGCACAGTGCTGCATTATGCGGAAATAAGAAAATTATGGCTGTTATTTTGAAACAAAAGTTTTTTTTTTTTAATTTTATACCTTCAAGCAATATCATTTTTCAAATTAATTGTATTTTATGGCGATATAAATTGGAGCAGCGTGCAAAAATGCTTAAATAAATATTTTCATATTGCCTACTAAACATTGAAACCTATTTTATTCTCGTTTTGTGTAACACTTAATAGTATGTTTAAACTTTCGCTTTATGTATTTAAAAGCGTTTGCGCTTCTATTGAATTTTCAACACAGGTCCTTTGCATGAATTTATTTTTTTCCTATGCATTTCTACATATGCTCACAGATTTTCCATATACAACTTTCAAACTTTTGTTAGTTTTAAATGTCTTAATTGAATAGCTGGCATTGAATATTAATTATTTGTATCTTAGTCACATTGATTTGTAGCATTTGTTGAAGAACAAATAATTAAACTTTATTTTTATGTTTGATTAAATAACTTTCACTGTGTATCAAGTAATCTATAAAAGTAATTTTAAAAAGGAACTACAACATTTGAAAAACATAAATTTTAACAACAATTAATTAAATTTACAAGTACCTGTACCATTAAATAGTCGAAACATAAATGTAAACAATCAACCCAGTCCGTATCCTTCCCAACTTCACATGTTCATTCGAATATTTGGCTCTCTTGCTCTCACCTCTAGCTCTTTGTATTGAATCTAACAACATACCAATAATGTTCAGATATTTTTTACCCTAGATACATTATATATAATGCGTGTACAAGAACAACGAAAGTAGCGTCAAATAAAAAAGTCAATGTGGTTTAATTAAAAGAGAAAATAAATACTCCGCTGGCAATCATTTGCTGTTGATAATCTATTAAATTGCTTAAAAATAATAATTTCCGAAAATACGTAAAATATATACAACTGCGATAAACATAAAAAATGCAGCTAAATTAAAATAATTAAGAACACCTTAAAATTGCATACCGCGTTATTATGAAAATTACTTTAATTTAAATCGAATTGCAATTAAATTTGGAAATGTACAATTTTGTAAATAAAAACCATTAAATAAACTATGCGCAACGCACAACGTACGTGAAACTGACAAAAATATTCTATATATAATGTTTCTAGGTCAAATGTCGAGCAAACTATGCTGCAACAACAAACACAACAGCAACAACGACATTCTTCCACTTCCTCTTCCGCCTCCCAGCATGCGTCTGCCACTCATATGCAAAGCCCCTCACACCCTCTCTCACAGTTGCACGCTAACTCCGCTGCTGCGTCCAGTGCTGCCAATCTGTACAATTTTAATTTGCCTTCCACTGCTGCTGATTTAGCCTTTTGGAATCAATTGACTCCATCACAACGTTTGTTGCTCACTCAGCAAATCAAAAGTAATGGCACAGTGGGGGGTACTGCAGCTGCCTCAAGCGCTGAGCGTTCGAATAACACCGGTATTAATATTAGTAAACCCCCTGCGTTTCCGATCTTTCCCTCGCTACCATTGGATACTGATCTCAAAACTATGCTGGATTACAATCCACATAAGCATAGTAGCAAGAGCAGCACGTCGTCGAGTAGTTCGGCCAATGGACAGTTTATGAAACCAACGGTACCGCCTTTGATACCGGTGAGCAGCTCAGCGGATGTTTTAAACAAACGCAATGCCACGGGTACAACTACCTCCTCCTCGCGTCATGCAAGTGCGTCGTCTACGTCGGCTTGTGCGACGGTACCTTTAAATTCAACAGCATCATTAGAGGATTTTGAAAAGAAATTCAAAATGACAGACGAAATGAAAGCTGTGGTACAGAAGGTACTTTCTAATCCCGACTTGTCCACTTTCATACAGACGAATTCGTCACAGAATTTTGTTCCTTTTATGTCGCCACCCATATCGCCGGCGCCATCGCTGTCCATTGTGCCTAATCCCAACGTAACCATTACGCCACATATACCATCCCAATATGCACATTCACCGCACGCATCCTCTGCTGGCAGTGGTTGTGGACGTCAGAAAAGCGTCATTTGTTCGACTAGTGCAGCGCTGACCGTGCCCCCCTCACCTTCCACGTCAAATTCCACTTCCACGCCTTCACCATCGCCAACGCGATTGCACGGCTCGTCCGGCGGTTCAGGCAGTAGTGCAAGTAAGAGTGGTGGCCATTACTCCTCCCAACACTATAATAGCCATCAACACCACCACTCCTCCCACCATCACCACAGTCAAAATCATCACCAGAATACGCCACCAATGGAAGTAATTGATTTATCTTCCCCCCGAAGGTCCGTTCAAGCTGCCTCCGCTTATCTACAACAGCAGCAAGAAGTGCACCAAGCAGCGGTTGCCGCGGTACAACAGCAACATCGCTTAGCTGCCGCTGCTCAACACCATGCGCAACAAAATGGTCGCGCGACAGGTGGCTCTTCGGCGAATGCGAACTCGGCGAGCATGCATTTGCAACGCCATGCTGCGATGGCCGCAGCTGCCGCCGCGAATAATGCGCAAAGACTGTCAATCATACCCGAAATGCAGCAGTACGAGCGCGCAGCCAGCAACATGGGCAATCAACCATATAAAGTACAGAAGGTTTACGTGGACAATCGGCTGGTACCTTGCATCAATATGAAGGCGTACAATGACTCCGATCAGCTGATGACGCTAACTGATTTTCAGAAAAACTTCTTCCCGCACGAATCATTGGAAAACTGTAAGGTGCTGTTCGAGACATTAGGTGTAGAGTTGTACAAGGGCAATCGGTGAGTATTTCAAAATGGCATATACACTTGCGGTCATTAAAAATGCACCACCACCTTTGTGGATCTCTCTTCAGTTATGTAACTGTACACTTAAAAAAAATTCTACTAGATCTAGTAAGTACTGATAAATAATTTTTTTATGGAATTGGTTTTAACACTGTTCAATTATAGTCATATGCCAACAGATGAAGAAACGTGATCTTCTCGGTAAATAGCAGCTAGAATCGGTTGTAGCCATTCAGTAATTTTTCGACTTTTGTAGTAGTGATGTTCTAGGGGGTAAAAAGAAATCAGGTCGTCCTCGAAAGGCAACTGAGGGAACAGCATCTCAGATAAGTTTAAACGACGGCTTCAAAAATTCCTCAAAGACAAACAGTTAATTTGGGGCTTGTTTTTGTGACTTCTACACCTTGAAGAGCATTATCTTTATACTGATCCCCAAATCGGTGAAGTGTGAAGTTCCTAAACAGAAGACAACAAATAAAAGTCAATTCATAAAGGTTTTTGGATTGGTTTGGTATGGTCTCGCTATAGGGAAATCAATTGAGGTTCCAGTGAATTCCATCTCTTTAAGAATTAAGGCAGTTATTGTGGGTAAAGGAAGAACGACTCGTTATTTTTGCGTATAACTAATTTACATGTGGACAAACAAATAAAAATGGCACTAATATTTTACAAAGAAATTGCTCTTAGGATAATAGGTGGTGCGTTTTTATTGACCGATACATATATTTATTTATACAATTCATGGTTATATAATAAATTTCGCTAATTTTTATTAATTAGGCGACAATTACAAGTACTAATTGAAAATGACCGCTCACATAATGAAAATATACCGTTGGTTCAAGTTCGCGACGTCATGAAATATATGAAGCAGTTATTGTTTATGACTCGAAACCAAGATCAGCCGCATTCGAAACGGACACGCATAAGCTAGGAAATGGGTTGGGGAGCACAACATATACAACAACAACAACAGCAACAACATCAGCAGCAACAAACTCAACAACAGCTTCAGCAACAATTGAAACACAAATCACCAACGTCGTCATCATCGTCGGCGGCTGCTGCACATCTTCAACAACAACATCAACAGCAAAACGCAGCCGCGGTCGCTGCAGCTATGCATGCACCACTTAGCACACATGCAGCCCCGTTGGCGCCACCACCACCTCATCCTCACACGCACCCGCATTCGCTTGATATGTTGTACTCCCAAAACCGCCAACAACAGCAACAACTCCATCACTATCACCAACACGCACAACAACAGCAACACCCGCTTTACCAACAGAACAGCATAGGCAGTAACGGCAGCACTGCTAGCCATGATCACGGCTTTGGTTCTAAAGGCGCTGGCAACAGTTCATCAACAACAAAAAACAATGGCAACGCTTCCAGTGGTGGCAGTAGTAGTAGCACGTCACGACATTCTTCGGCAACTTCCAATACTGCTGCGCAACAGTTGGCTGCAGCAGCAGCAGCCGAAAGTGCAGCCGCTTATAACTTCCTGTGTGGTTCTGCTGCAGCAGCCGCTGCCGCCGCCGCCACAATGCTGAGTCCACCACTAAGCGCCAACTCTACATTAGCCGCCGTCAATCCCTTCGCCAACCCATTTGATTGGTTAGGCGCAAGCACTGCCACGGTGGACAAACAAATACGTCCTACTCCAGCTGAAAAACAGGCGCGTGCGATTGATGCCAGCCGCTATAATAGAGCTTCTCAACAACAGCAACAGCAAACGCAGCAGCAACAAAACAACAGTGCGTCAGCTGCAACGCCGACATCAACTTCGGCAGTAGCAGCGGCTGCAGCAGCTGCAAATGATTTCATGTCGCTCTTTAGCGCCGCAGCCGCTGCTGCTGCTGCAGGTGAACACTCCAGTTCACATCGTAGTTCTTCGAATGCGTCTGCTGGATCGGTGGCAAGCTCTACATCATCTACAGCGGCGGTGAACGCGAGCAGTAACGCGCATAAACTTACCGCAGCAGCGGCGGCGTCGTCAGCTGCCTTAGCTGCAGCCCATGCGTCGTCTTTATTCTCTCCACCCACGGCGGCAGCGGCCAATGCATATCATTTACAGCCGCCAAGTGCGGCAGTTGCTGCAGCCGCAGTGGCCGCCGGAACACATGGTCTGCCCTCGCCGACAATATATCCGCCAACACCACCACCGTCAACACCCTGGATACATCCTTGGTACGCGGGGGGCGAGACGTTTTGAAACTGACGCGGACGTGCGATCTAAATAGAATCCTAAAGAGTAAACATTAACGGCAGAACACCCTGTGAGCGAAGGTGGTGAGCGTAAGTGTTCGTTGGTGTTGTTTCAAAATGATTGAACAAATTAATTTGTTGCCCACTTTTCAAAGCTGTTCTACAAATTGTTTTACGTTGTGTTTTGTACATTGACACATTATCGAATATATTCGCTTCATATTGAAAGTGATCATAATTTAGACAAATTTTTGTACACCAATAGTTTCGATATTTAACTTATATAGTTAGTTGATACAGCGGTATAGTAAATTTAAAACTATACATACATTAAGTTATTTTAAAACTTAAAGTGAAGTTTCATCATAAACTTCAAAAATTATATAAAATGTACATCTCCCCATAAACCATGCAAAAATATTTTGTTGTGTAAAAAAAGAACTGAATGCAAATTTAGTAATAAAAAATAAGTACGTGAACTGCACTGGGTACTAACTGAAACCGGAACGTTTATGATTATTTGAAAAAAAAATAAAAAATAAAATAAAATAATCAGAACCTAGAACCTAGGAGGTACACTATAGTTTCGTAAGATTGACTGTATAAAAGCGCATAGCACCAAAATTAATCATCTAAGCTAGAGCATAAACGTGGAAACTACTGAAAGCGATTACTAACTGCAACTAGTAATAACTATTTAAATAAATAAGATATTTTCTAGTTGATAAAACCAAACAAACTATGTCAGAAATCAAATTTCGTTTCATACATAAAGAAAAGAGTAAAATTAATATTAGCTATGTAGATGTAGATATGTATTTGTCTATTAAAACAATTCTTTAATTTATAGAGGAAAACGCCTCCTTATAAACAAAATGAACAAAAAAATCTAATTACTAAATTTCGAAATTTTAAGTGGCTTTGTATATATTGACTGAAGAAGGAAGAAAACGTAATCAAACTTCCGTAGTATATTAGTAATATTTAGTTCATCAACTAATTTAGCTTAAGTTACAGCATATTTATTATTTAATACTGCTAATTTGGCTAAAAGTTAAAAAAAAAAAAAATTAGCAAATGCTTTTTAAGTTAAACTTCCAAACAAAATGGTATCGATTTGGAGCGCATGTGACATTTTCGACCATTGTTGCTATGCGGAGCCGCTTGAAACGTTAAATTGGTTAATCCGTTTTATGGATTCAATAAAAGTATACAACTTGTTAATTTAAATATTATTATCATATAAAAAATATGCAAATAATCATAGCAGAAAATAATTTGTTATCATAAAACCTGCAAGTATTCGTTCGCTCCTTATTAGTTAGAAAGTACAGTTTCTACTGTTAATATTCTTTCTTTGCAGAGCATGGACGTGAGTTTATTTTTTTTTGTCAATAATTTATTAGATATGAGATCCAAAAGATTATTTGATTATTTTATATTTATTTTGCAATAAAAGCATAGAAAAATGAAAAACAAAGACTAGAATTATTGGTGTTATATTTAGTATTAAAATTTAAAATAAAATAATCATTTGCAGATATAAAATAAAAATAAAACCAATAAAAGCATATGTAATAATAAAAGTTGATACATATATCATATTTGCTTAATCAGTAAATTTAGGATTGCATCATCAAAATATGATGTATTGTAAATACAAACATACGTATGTTGAAATGAAAACCCGTTTATATAATGAATCCATATGAATGTGTCAAAGTAAGTATAAGTGCTTTTAAAAAATTAGAAAAACGTTTTCTTAAATTGAAGCTAGAATAGTTTTCACAAATAAAAAAGTTTCCATCCACTGACTCGACTTTGCATGGTGCTATAGTGGATCGATTTGAAAACTATTTCGGCATTGCCTGGAATATTCTTTGTATATACAGGAGACAGACTCTAAATCGAATCAGAGCTTGTCAAAATGAAAATGTATATAAAAAGTTCATAGGGTCTCTGGATGTTACTTATGTACATATGTATAATAATCTCTACTTACCTGTAGTATAGGCTTTTGAGTAAATGGGTTAGGTGCTGTGTTGTTGATCGCCTGCTACACTGACTTCCCTTTCGATATTCATATAACTTAATACGACGTCTATATTTTAGCTTTTCCCCGATAGTAGGGTCTACGTAATCGGAACGAGACCGGATTTTTATTCGGCCAAGAACTGTCAACTTTCTGCCGCTTAACACTGTAAGGGGCACTGTTGCTCCACTCAGCTCAATACAACAAATTTATTTTAAGAAGTAAGCATTACACAATTAAACGAATATAACTTTGCTTTTTAAGGTGTGGAAACAATTGGAATATTAATAATTAATTTTTATGTAAAAAGGAAGTTTATTTAAAATAATACGTATTCGATATATATTGTAAATCGGCGCGTCCGGGATTGAAGTAATGCTTGTTTCCTCAGTTCAATGAAATTGAAGTGTTGCCAATTTGAAGAAAAAGGAAATAATCGCATTAGTAAATAAATACTTATATAAATTGTATCGGTTACCTTGTTAATTACCATAGAGCGTTTGTAGAGATTTCCGTGGAAGTTTCTGGGTTTCTTAAGACAAAATTTGCAAAAGTAATCGAAATATTTGTATCCTGGGGGTTGGTTGACGCTGGGTATCGTTCTAAATGTATGTAAAATCATATAAAAGTTTCCACTAAATAATTGCAGAAAACATCGGGAAATTATTATGTTCACAAATTTTATTTTGGCATTTCCTAAAGTTTAATTTAATTTAAAATATTTTTAAATTAATAAAATTAAAATATTTTTAAAATAATCGGTCACTTTTACCGATAATTAACAATTTTATCAAAAAGCAAATACAACCCTGAGCTGAAAATCTGATTGAAACTTTGTGGTAGTTGATTGATGAAGTGGGACAGAAAATTATATCAGCAACAGCAAAAGTTGAAGATAGTTAACTTGCGGAACAAAATTTTTGAGTGTTTTATACGCAACGCAATATAAATTTTTTGTAAAAATTTACCAGGTAATTCTAGAACTAGAGAAATTTGTCATATCTAGTACTTTAAATATGAGTAATACCGAGATAATTCACATTTTGGAATGAGTGTGTAATTAGTTTTAATTGTGAAATTTTCTGTCATATCAGTGACCAAGTACACTACCACCAACACCACCAATCGCACAGACGACGTCCATCTTTTTGAACCGTGGCGGATTTGTCCATGTGCGTGGATACATATATTGATGGGCATGTGTAAGTGCATTTTTGCAAAATTGTACGGGAATTTCTTCCATTAAAGCGATTTAGAGTAAAAATTCGTAATAATGTGACGAACGGATGTTTGACATCAGGTGTATATGATATTTGAGATTATATTCCAGTAAAAACAGAAATGTCATACCCGTAAGCAGCTGCAACCAACCTAGAATACACTTTCGTACTACACGTGCCTGCCTTTTGGTTGGTGAAGGGGAAAAGTATAGACAAATGGTTAGGGATGTCGCGGTGCACATACTTCTTAAAGATTTTAATTGCTTCATGGGATAAAAAATAATTCTCTACCATAGCTTTGCCTTATAACACAAACAAATGAAGATTTCGCATTATGTTCTGTTTCACCGAATGTATTATGTCTGCAGTATATACAGACGTACACTAATCATTAAAAAATTCTTATTTTATATACTTTTTATATACCATATTAATACTTGTCTCTTATTTATTTGCAGTTTAAACGCATTTTACTTTCAAATAAATTGTGATTCGTATCAATTTACAAACCCGTTAGCAGTGCGCCTGTAACTCTTCAAGTGGCAAAGAGTGTCTCTTTATAACACTAGAGAGCGACACGATTTTTGTGGAGCACACAGTGTCGATAATAATCCAGTTTTGCACCGTAACGCAACCAGATACTGCGCATCGCAAGCTATCATTTTAGCTTATTGTATTATCAAAGCAGCAAAATAATTGCAAGAAGACAACAAAATTCACACAACTGCAAAAATCTTTTTTGAATTTTTCTTTTATTTTGGTTTGTTTGCTTTTCGTTTCGCAACCAATCAATTTTGAACTTTAGAAGTTGCTTCTGACAACGGTGAACACATTTAAAAAATTCTGTAATCAAAAATCAGTGGGAAATCAACGTAAACGTCAATTGTAAGCTGAGTGGAAAGTTTGCATTGGATAATTCATTATCGGACAATACTCTTTGATCTTCGTGTGAATTGTGTTGCGCACCCCAAAGGAGGGGAGTTACTTGTTTTATATGACTTTTGAAAGATTAATAGGTAAGTACTTAAAATTAATTAATATTAAGGTGCTAATTATATGCTTTTTTAAACTCGTTCTTGTATAATTATTGAAACATTTTTATTTTGTTTGATAAAAGGCCTACCTCTTTGCACAGATTGCTATCATATTTTGCAGTCTATTGAATAGTAAACTAATTGGAAAATTGTAAACAAATAATTTTGAAACTAGTACTCACATAAAAAAATAAGAAAATGCACGACCCCCTCCTATCAATATATATTATATGTATGCTTGTATGTTTGTGCGCGCAAATTTTAAAACTAGTTACTTTCATTTTCCAATCTTATTTTGTACATAAAGTAAACGAACAGTGGACGCAAACAACAATGGACTAGCCAACTCATAGCCTTTATTATAAATCAAGACAAAATAAAAGTAGCAAATTGTATGCAGAAATCGAAAACCAGTTCACCAGTCCCGTGATTATGCAGTCGTGATTTTGATTTACGAATCGTTTCATTTGTAATAAATCTTATTTTAAATTTGTTTCAGTAAAATTTTTTCTCACGTTATTTCTAGAATTTTTTTAGTTTTAGTAGTATCAATGAATTATTTGCAAATCAAAGTTTAATTTAGTTGCTATTTTTTAACGAATTGCTGTGGTATTGCATCATTTGCGTTGTTTCCCGAAAAAAAAATAGCATAAACTCTGTACTTCAGTTGCAGTTGAAAAGATTTTCCATGCAATGTAATCAACCCTTTGCATTATCTTTACTTGGCTTTAACTTTTTCGATAATCGTTACAAAAGCGCTGCATTTGCCGATCTTGTTATATGTACATAAATTCCATGCATAAATTTTTGTCTTCTTTCATTATTCACCCGACTGCACCACAAGCCTTGCCAAATATTGGCTAAAATTCGCTAAGCCTGGTGGCGCTTATGGAGTTTAGTTTAGTTGGTAATGGCTTTTTGAGTTGTCTGCTTTTCTTTTAACCTATTTATTAAGCCTAATTTAGTACATTTAAAATCAATTTGTGGCATTGAAAGAAGTGAATTAGCTTTTTTGCATTGCAAAGGGCTCAGGGTTGAAATGTATATACATTCATACATATATACACACTTATGGTATAATAAAAAGGTGTGTTGGTGCTCTGCGTCAATTATTTGATTAAAAAGAAAAGCTGATGTACTATAAATAATTTCCTATATAATTCGCACGTTCACAAACCACTGTTGATTACGTGTTACGTGTGGCTTGAAATTTGTGCCTTAAATAATAAAGTTGATTCTGAGTTTAATTAATTTCCTTGTATGGAAATAAACTTTATCACTAAATACCTTTTTTTATTTGTTATAACTTCCATTTTTAAATGCATAAGGTTTGCATTTCTCATTCACTTTAAATATTTGTATACTATATACAATATAAAAGCTTGTGCACTTGTCTGAATGTATGCACTTGAGGATATTTACATACCTACATTCCAGTGCAATTCAATACCACTTATTCAGTCAGTTTGTGTATAGTTACGTAATAAAATTACAGAAAATCAACCTGAGATGGTGCATTACAGTGCATGTAAATGTAAATACATACTTACATATATGCAAATATAGTTTGTTGTGTATAGTATCTTGCAGCGCTTCTGATTTAAACCAACGAGTGTTAGTCTTTGGCTACGTGAACGCTTAATATTTAGTTTGCCCATATTTAGTATACATACATACATACATACATATATGTATATACATATGTATATATATGTATGTACATAAATTTAACTTGAGCACTTTCGTTTGTTTATTTAGCAAAAATTTTCATTTGATCGATCAGCTTTTGATTGTGCGAAAATTAGCAAGAAAGTTAACGTAACAAACGTTGATAAGGCTTCAGCACTTTAGCACTTTGCATTTCCAATAGTTAAATATAAGGTAGTAAAGCTTTGAGAATGTAAAATATACGGCAAGGGTTTCTTTAACTGCTCACCTCCTTTACATAAAACCTATTTTCCAGAAAACAATTTGTAAATTTATCAATTTACATCGGTGCATAGAATGACATTTTTGCCTTCAGATTTTAAACAAATTATTTTAAAACCAAAATAGCAATTTTTTTTTTTAACAGTTTTCATAACCAAGCAAGTTCATATGAATCAACAGTTAAATAATTTCTCAGTTGTGCATAATATACGTACATACATACATACATATGCATGTAAAATATATGAATCGGCCAGGCAAAAATAATTTTGTTCTAAATAAAAGTAATCAACTTAGCTGTTTTTGTAAAACAACGAATGTTTCGGTAGATATACACTTATGGACAAAATAATAAGTGTGAGTTTAGCTGGTAGTGTTTTTTTTTTCATACCCTCGTATGTATCTTTGCATACATAACTATTTTCATTATTTTTATATTTTTTTCAGTAAAAAAACCTTATCGCAAAAGTGCTAAAAAGTTAGAGTTCCAGCGAAACTTTAGCGGCATGCGATTGGTCAAAACCAGATATGAGATTTTTTAAGCATACAATGGGGTGTGTGCAAATTAGGTAGAAAT
>NW_017534775.1:351091-455529 GCF_001853355.1 Bactrocera latifrons
ATTTAAAAACAAAGTTGTTTAAATATTTTTTTTTATATTTTAGTTATTTTTCTTTTCAATTTTTTAAATGTTTTATTACATGTACTTTTATTTCATACTACGCTATGTTATTCTCGTTTTTCTGAAAAATCTTGGTAATTTCACACATATTCAAACTTTCGATTGGGTCATAAACTGTCGCCTTCATGGCAATTAGTAGGCAATTTAACGTTAACAATAAACAAAACAGCTAATAAAACTTACGAACTTATAACAATAATATATTTGTTGCGAGCGCACTAACGTTTGCTCAAAAATTTGATTAGAGTACACTTTTTTTATTCCCAAGAAAAATGAGTAAGCTCCATTTTTTTGAAGCATAACCATAAAATTAAGTGGCAAGCAAACTAACTGTTTTCTGTGTCTAAAACTGTAAATTAGTGAGATATTTACAATTTTTAAACACATGCGTCCATTTGCTTAGAGGTTCAAACAAATAATATTAACATTTGTTTTTGGTTGTGCGTTCTGCTCTGTTTTTTCCATAACTATTTATCATTTCGTGTTTTAATCCTTCTTATGCGCTCATATTTTGTTGCTGAGACATTTCATTTTTAGTTTGCAAAGTTTGTTAAACTATCAAACATTTTCAAGGTAGCGAAAATTCTAATATTTCCGCAAGATCGTCAGCAAATTTTATTTTTAGCATTTGGTAGCCAAGCGTGCACTCGCAAGTAAACAAGTATTTTCCTGCGAAGCGCTCAGTAATTCGATCGACATGCGTTATTTCTCGCTAAATATTTTCTAGGTGATGCAAATTTTTGCTGCTGTTCGTCCCTCCCGCCGCTACCGCTAATTGCTGTTTTCTAATTATTTGCCTTGTTGGCATAGAAAATTGATATTTTCCCGCTTTTGCCTTTGGCGATTTGCTCATTAATGTGCTGCTAGAGGCGGATCCTGATTTGCTTAATTCGTTTGTTAACCGCTTTTGATGTCTTTTATGTCGTTAATTTACAACTTTCCGCGTTTTTAATTTCACCGCAATGCTAATAAGGATCCCCAATTAGTTGACACCTCAATTAGATGCACCACTAATTATTTGCTTGTCTTCCCCCCTCAGTTGGGCCTTATACATACATATTTCACAATTTCACCACCCTTTGTACACACTTTTTCCCAGCAATTAATTATGTTTTGTTAGCGCATAATTGGTCCTTTTACACTTGTTAAATCAATAAGGCGCGTCTGAGGACACCTTTGTGCCGCCATATTGCGCTTATTATCTGTGCTGCCTGTGGCCCACCTTTTAATTTTTTCCCTTCACTGTTGTGTGTTTGTTATTTTTTTTACTTTTTTATGTTTCGAAACAGCATTTCACTGCGCCTGACACAAGGCCAATTAAATTGTGCGTACACAGTGAGCTCTTGCTGCTTTTTTATGAGGACATATTTTTTCTTTTTTATTATACAAAAACAAAAAAGTGTTATTGGCTGGCCCCGCCTCACGCAGCAGAGCTTGACCTATAGAGAATTTTGAGTTTAGCAGTAAAAGATTTGTCAAGTCGTGATCTAAAAATTTATAATACACATGTTTGTGGTACACTTGTTGTCAAGTTCTTCATTTGACAGTTGGAATGAAACAGCTGATAGGGCGTACGGGAACAAAAATGTGTAGGTGTTATTGATTTTTTAAATATTATTAATTTAAAAATATTTTTAAATTAAACATTTAAGGAGCATACTTGAAAGAGCATTTTTGTTATTTATTTTATTTTAAAATTTTTTTAAAAGTTTTTATTTTTAGTATTTTAAATTTTAAAATTTTTTTTATGTAAAATTTTTTAAATTTTTACGCATGTTTAATTTTTCTTAATATATATATTTTTTTATTTTTTTCAGTTTTTAAATTTTATAAATTTTTTTTTACTAGAAGTCTCCTGCAAAATATATTATAAGTAAAAATTTATAACACACTTTAAAAACTTTTCTCTGCCTTTTCTTTACTTTTTATTTGTATAATATTTTATTTTTTTGTTTGTTTTACTATTTTCTACTATTTTCCAAGGCTCTTTCAAATATTTTGGGCCTGTGTTGTCATGTACGAGTATGTATGTGTATAGCTTGTTTAAATTTTCACGATTAGCTGTGTATCTGTGTGTGTTGTGATTTTTCTGTTAACTGCAGCTGTTTTTCCGGCTGGACACGAATTGCGCAAGCGCTGCGCTCGGTAGCAAAAAAAAATAAAACTGTCTCTGAGAGTGCAAGGATAGTGATTGAAAGTCACTGTAATGAGTAAACGATTATTTGTATGATACAAATATTCTTAGTAAAAATTTTATAAATTCAATAAAAGTTTGAAAGTGACTTATTTTGAAAAAAATTAAATTTATGCTAATTTTGTTGTAAATAACTGTAACTGAAAAAAGAAAAAGTTAGTTAATTTTGGTCGCCGCATAAAGGCAGTATAAAATGTATTTACTTTTGGCATGAAAAAAGTTATTAATCATTCGCAATTTTTAAGCTGACAGTAGAAAGCAGGTAAGTAGAGACGTTAGAATTTAGATTATTGCGAGAATTAAAGAAAAATTAGTAAAAAATATAATTTTTACTTTTCTTTCCTTACTTTTGACACATATTTTTAATATTTTTTACAAAAAAATGTAGTTACACTTTTTACGGTTATATTCTCGACTGTTTTTATCAATTTATTAACGGTATTTGTTTTTGCCAAGAAAAGCACCATTTTGTAGTTACCGTAAAATATCTTTAGTAGCATTGTATTACACTGCACACATACAAGCACACTTTGCCCTCTACGCTAAGCGAAGCCTAGCCACATAACGGTAAATAGAGAATACTCATACGTACAGGATTATTGCACTTGAGCACGAGTCACCGCCAAACAAACAACCGACCCACGAACACACACACACACACATAGGCACAGAAGTCTCGGATTTGACACCACCAGCAGCGCTGCTTGCGCGTTCAAGCTTCGTGTTTAGTCGTTTTTTATTTGCCTTGCTGTCTGGATGTGGATTTTCCAGCAAATAGCCAAAGCCACTCAACGTAAAGCAGAAATAAGTGAATTAAATAAATTTTAATTAAAAGTGCTAACTAGAAAAACAAAAAAATAAAACCGCTACAAACACTTTAACACATACTAAAGCGAATAACGAAACTTGCGACTCGTGTGCGTTTTGCCACTAGAGCGGCTGCAAAGCGTTCGTCGAATACAGAATTTCACAGCAAATCGAATATGCATTGAAATTGAAATAAGATTTTTAGAATTAAAAATTTAAAAATTAATGCAAATGTAAACGTTAACGTTAACGTCGCCAGCCACATAAAACAAATACAAAAAGTAATATACATACAAACAAATACCAACATACAAATAAACAAGTCTATAAAGTGCAGCATTCGGGCAGCAGCAGCAGCAGCAGCAACAGCAGCAAAATCAGCTAGCGGCCGACTCAGGTCAATCCAAACGCGTGCAACCGGAAAGAGGAAATCAAATTTGGCAAAAGTGCGACTGCTTTGCGTTGCCCAACCACGGACAGCGCAGCAGATACAAAAGCAAAAACAAAAACAAGGCGTATAATATAAAAAATATCACCAGCGGCGGCGGCAGCGCCAAGGAGCAAGCATTAAAATCAACCAAAATTCGGAGATCAGCAACTGTGCGCGCGTGTGTGTGTGTGCGTGTTTTACTGCGCGTGCGGCAGACGGGTTTTGTTTTTGTGTTTATCGCACGCCCAAAGCCGAGTACATAAATATTTGCCGTTTGGTGCTTGTGTCGCCTAAAAGCGTGCTACCGCAAACAGTTGCTGCCAGCGTGTACGCCTAAAAGCAGGCTATAGCCAAGCGTTCAACTGCAATTTTGCCAAATCTGAAACATTAAAGTATATTCGCGCTGCGAAAAGCAGACATTTTGATTGCAAACTTCTACGATTTTTCAGGTTTCCATTTGGATTTTCGTGTGATTTTAGTTATTCTAGTATCGTTATAAATTATTACTCTTGGCCACGTGTATACTCCATCGGCCGTTTAGCGAGCAAAAACAACAACATCATATGGTGTGCGGTTTGTGGGTGTCATCAGTGGCCTTTAACGCCCTCTGCACAAATAACAACAGTAAGTTAATTGTGGCAGCACCCAACAAATGTGCTAAAAACTATAACATTTTTGTTCGTAAGTAATGTGTCGGCTGAAAAGTCACATTTGGTGTTCTAGAAGGATTCGAAGGTGCGACTGGTAGCTGAGTACTTTTCGAAATTGAGCAGTAATACGTTTTTCTGCTTTAGCAGTGAATATTGAGCTAAGGCTAATGCTTTTCTATCAATTATCGTACGGATAGGATACTCAAAACATCGATATTGCTTTTAGTAAAATTTACGCAATTGATTTCGAAACGTGATAATACCACAATTATGTGAATCTTTCGATGTTTGTTTGCATTAAATAATTCTGTGTAGTAGTTTTCAAAAAATGTGCTTACTTTTTCTTAATCTCGTTTATATCTATTGACAAAACACGAAAAGGCTGTCGACTACCCATATTTATAAGTTTTCTTTCGAAGAACGCAGAATTGCGTACAAATATTTATATTAATCTCAAAAATATTAATATTTATGCCGAAACTCGTTAATTTATAAAAAGAATATAATTTTTAACTTTAGAAGCTTCAGAAATACTTTAAAAATTACAGGTTTAAAAGATTTTTTCAAAGTACAAAACAATTGTGGGCACTTCATAAAATTTATTAATGTTATTATGTGAAAGAACCAAATTTGCAAAAAATTATTTTTTCGAAATTACGTTTTCTATTTCCAAAATTCGAAGTTTTGAAATTATAAAATTTTTCGAAATTAAGTTTTCTATTTAGACAGAGTTAAAATTATAATATTATTTGTGTTACAGTTACAGTTAAAATTATATAATTTCTTCGAATTTTCGAAATAGAAGACTTAATTTCTAAAAATTATATATTTGTGCTCAAATTTGTATACAAATAAATAATGCATATACTCCCCTATTTTTTACAACGAATACAGGTATTTGGAAACATTTTTAGTAAATAATACGCTGTATAATAACACTAGTTTACAGATTACAATATTTTGAGCTGTAGTCTAGGGTTGTAGGGGCCAAACCACCTCCATTTACTGAAATGCCAAAGACAGCTGGACGTGTAGTGTAATTACTTATGTTGCTTGTATGCTAGTCTTTCAGCTTTGTAGCGTTAATATCATGAACTTTTATTATACTATATATATACAAAAGTTATAGTTTTTGTAACGTTGTAATACAACACCTAAAATGAATTTTGTGTTAAATTGATTATAGATTATCGTATGTTAAATTGTTTTCCATGCAATCGCTTAAATCACCCCGCCACCCTTTCAATACCCATGTCATTCACTTTCCTACGCTGAGCGTAAAATTGCTTTGCTGGCACTTTTTATTGTTGCTTGAGTGCCTGCCTCCCTTCAGAAGTGAAAAGCTCAACCTGCATGTTTCCTCATTATGCTATCTTTTACAGTTGCTTCAAATCTCGTGTAATTAATTTCTGTTTTCGTTTATACTTTTTGCTTTTGATGTCTTTTCTAATTTGCTTTTATTTTTTTTCATTGTAAGCTTTAAATTGCAATCAATTTACTTGCGTATCTTCACTTGAAAGGATTCCCCACCCACATTTTCGACTTCTTCGTGACTGAATTGCTGCTTTGTTATTGCTTTGTTCGCTGATTGTTGGCTACTCGTATTTTCTGCAAATTTTGCAATTTTCGTGCTTTTGTTTTAAACTGTTGTTTGTCTCTTAAATGCATCACTTCGTTATATTCATTGCATTCGCATACGCAGGGTTTCCATTTTATGCTTCGTTTATTCGCCGAACGTTCTTGCTCCTCGTTCATAGTATCATTTGTCCGGCATCAGCGGCATTACACGCACTACTTAACCATATCCGCTTATGAGTATACATACATATATGCATTCGGACATTCAGGCATTCATACATATGTATGCTTTTTAATATGTCCTATAAAATGCACACAGATTATTACAGTTGAGTTTGCTGGCTTGCTGGCTTGCATTTTGTTTAATTAATGTTCGAAATTCGAATATTCACAAATTCAATTCTGTATTAAAATTTTTCATTTTGAAATTTACATATGTTCGAATGGAGAGTTTCATTTCATGTTGACATTTTTGATCGAAATGAGTTTGTGATTATTTAAACTCGTTCGAAATTCGAATATTAGGGAATTTAAATTTTTCATTTCTCTATTATTAAAAAATTTATTTTCGAAATTCGAAGTTACCGAGGCTCTTCATGAAAACCGTTTCAGCGCTTACATACATATTTTTCGAAGTTTTGGTTATTTCGAAATTTGGTTTAACGAATTTTGATTTTGAAATTTATATTCGAAATTCGAAGTTACAAATTTTTCGTAGTTTTTGTTATTTCGAAATGTTTAATTTTACGTTTTTACATTATAAATTTGAATAGAATATTTTCCAAAATTGGTTGTATACATTTAAATGTCTGCTTATTTTCACGTTCTCTGCGCTTAAGACTTACCATTTGCTGTCCTCGCGTTATTTGAATATTTAGCATTTCTTCTGACGTTAACGGTAGTTCTATTATATTTTCCTTCCTTTCCAATAAATCTGCTGTTTTGCCGCAATGTCCTTGACCGTTGCCGTTACCTCAAACGCGCCTAACCTCAGTTTGCTCTTCAGCCGCCACAGCCTACCCACTAAAACGTGCCCAAATGCTGCTGCCTCTAACACTTGTTGTGCATGAGCTCTGCCGTCACGGTACTTTTTTCTTCCATTTCATTCGACGCTTTGCGCGCTGACACGGCATATCTACCACTTTTGTGTGGAATTATAAATTTTTTACAACTATTTTCCACTCTATTTTATTCCTCATTTGTGACATTGCGTTTTACAACGTATTTGCTTACGCTACGCAGCGTTGCGTTGTGTGTGTATGTTGATCCTTTTTAATTAAGCAAAATATATAGTGCTGATTGCCAAGTAAACAGGCATGCTATTTCCTTTGCGCCCAACAGCAGGCTTTGGATTTTTGAATAATTTATGCAGTGAAGCGTGCGAGTAGGTCATACGCTGTGGGGGATGGGGTGTTGCTGCTATGCATTAAGTCAAACAGTATGGTACAAATCACCGGGGAGCACATTCAACTAGCGGTTAGAAAATACTGTTGACAGCCTTGGAACACATATGTACATATATATGTAAACTTACATATACATATGTGACCAAATTGGCGACACTGTAGCCCACAGCTAGGCGCGAAGGGGGCTTGGTTTGTTTAGTTGATGTGTCATTAATAGCACTGCGGCTACTTTTAGTTGGTTTACTTAAATATCAGGTGCGAAAGTCAATACATTTAGGGGGTTACTTTTACTTTTGACTTATGCACGTGTTTATTAAAGTGTTCAAGGTTCTGTAACTGCTTTGCATTAAATATTAATATGAAAAATTGCCGCTGACCACGGCACTTTCACTAGTAACGGATGGCTTTGAAGGCTGCTAAATTGGTAACCGTTCTTATTAGGCAATCCACATGCAAATAACAGATGACTAATTTGACAGTTGTCATAATTTAATTTTAGAAAATACAGCAGAGTGCGTAAATTATGGAAATTTAATAAATTCATTTATAAATATATTATTAAAAATTATTTGTTAATTTTCAATGACAATATATAAATACACGGTTCTTTATTTGCAGAAACACCAGTATTCAAAGGAGCACCACCAACTCCACCTCAACGGAGCAAGTTGGTTAGTTCGTGCATGAATTCACATAGGCGATACTTAAGTCATAGGTAAGCTATACACAATCTTTTCGCGTTTAAACATAACACATTTTAGTGGTCATAAAGCGGCTAAGCCCTAAAAAAACAGAAGCAAATAGAAAAATATTTAAAAAAATTGTCTCAGCATCCGTGCAAAAAAAGTCAAGTAATCAGTAGCGAATTAAATTTTCCAGCTTAATCGGCCATTAATTTCTCCACATATTTAGCGTGTGTGCGGATATTTAAGCAATTTAAGTGCTTGCTGGCTGCCACCATCACACCAGCAGCACAGCAAGGCGTTCTCTGTGTGCGTTAGGTGCCTGAGTGGCGTTGTTCCTTTGCCCCACTTTATGACGCTGTGTGTCGTTCGTTCTACTTAACACTGGTTGACATCGCTATGTCAAGAATTTCATTCAATTTTTTCATTTATATATCATGTCAAACAGAGGGGATTACAACATGTTGGTGCGCCTAATGGCTGCCAGCGCTTTATTGTTGCCACTATTGGCAACTGGTATGTCTGTGTTCTTTGTAGATCATAGATAAATCAAACTCATGCCGCTTCTAGTGCAGGGCTGGTGCGCGCTTATGTAGACTTCTATCGTATTTTGCCTCAATTCTTATTATTGATTGTTTGGGGCATTATGTTAGAAAATTTAAAGCTTTTGTTGAAAGGTTTTCAATTTTCGGCCACATTTTCGTTAAAAAAAATAACATAAAGACACCGCAGTTCTTAACATCTAAAAGGAAACGTCCGACTCATAGTAAAAAAGTAATCAGCGTGCTTTTCTGTCTGTATATACCTACAGTTTTTGAGATATCGATCTGAAAATTTGCACATGACCTTCTTGCTTTAAAAAGTTGCTCATTTGTCGGAATCGCCGATATGGGTACACTATGGCACCTGCCTGCCATACAAGCTGGACGATCAAAATGAAGTCCTTGGATATAAAATCTTTCTTGATTGATAAGATATCCTTACGAAATTTTTGAATGGATTATTGCCCAAAGCAAATTTGTTCAACTCGAACCATACTTTTTAAAATAATTTTTTCTAATTTTTTTTTTAATTATTTTTTATTTAAGCAATTTACAATTTTTCTAATATAATTTTTGTTTTCAAATAATTTTTTATTTAAATAATTTAAAATTTTTCCGATCTAATCTCCGCCTGTGTTGTCAACTCTCTTTCAGGACTTCAAAATTTTCCAGTAACAGACATCGGAAGCTGCAACCTTTTAGAGAAACGTGAGCCAATCGCACATCATTAGGCACCACGTTTTCCAATTTTTCCAAATATTTATAAAACATTAATTGTAATCCAGATATCTAGCAGCAGCAAACATATAGCACTAAAACTGATAAATGTAAAAAAACAACTAAAATAAAACCATCTTTCATAAGATACAAAAATATTTACAAATATATTTAACAAAAAAGCCCAAAAATTCACTTCCAACCTCAGAGTGGGGTGAAAATTGCATAAAAGTTTCAAAAACTGGAGATTTGTAAAGCAGAACACATAACAGCAAACAACAAAAACAATATAAACAAGCAAATACTGAATAACAGCCAAGCGTGATTTCCAATTGCGCATTGTGTTTTGATTCAAAATCGAAGTAAAATCCAAAAACTAACAAAAAAAAGCACACAGCCGTCAAATAGTAGTAAATTGCAAAAAATTTAAGGAATAGTGGAAGCAAAAGAAACCGCAGCGGATATTAACAAGAAAATCATCATAGCAACAGCAATAGCACCGGAAATCAACACCACTGTCATAATTAGGAACCAATACCAAGCGCCAATTGAAGTGAAAGGAAAAGCGAACTTCATGAATTTATCAATAAAGAAATACAATAAATCAAAAAATAAAAATTTAAGTACCATAACGTCTTCGGCATCGTCTTGGAGGGCGTTTCGGTGCTACGACGTCGAAACGACAGCATACAACGTAGAAGAGCAAGCGTACGCCGCAAGCAGAGCAGCAGCTGCCGCAGGATTCACAACTAACTTACTGATGTACAGTGCCATCAATTGGTCACCTTGTTGAGGTTGAACGCTGAATGCGAACGTAAGCCATATATTATATTTATATAGTATAACGGCTAGAAAGCGCGAAGCGAAGCAGCAAAACGAAGTGCGTATCGTCGAAGAAACTCGTACGCAACGCACGAGAGTTGTCGGAAATCGCTAAAGCAGAAATCAAAAGCAAAATTTTAATTTTCAGCTAAATCTGTAGCGTTTATTTACCCATTCTCAGTTTTTATATGAAAACAAGAACAACAAAATCAACAGCAGAGAGTAGTAGTAGCAGAAATAAACTCTAGAGCCAGCCAACACATCGCGAGACAGCAAAGTGTGAGCCGCAAACTAAAATAACCATTAATAATAAAAAATTTATAAAATTTAATATCACCGAGCCGCGATCGCAAGCTCTGCACTTTCGTCGACGTAACAGTTAGAAGGAATATTGCCAAAATTACGCACAACAAGCAGCGCGATTTATTATATACTGTATACCTTTACAATTCTTCTATACGCAAAAAACGCAAAGCAAAACGCCAACCACAACAACAACAACAGTCAATCAAAAACATTATTCAAAAAACACAAATAAAATTAATATAAAAACATCTAAGGAAGCACAGTAAAAAGGAAATAGCAAAAATGGGTTCCGTTAATGTGAATCGTAATGTCACCGACATTTTCTACCGTTATAAAATGCCACGCTTGCAAGCTAAGGTCGAGGGTAAAGGTAACGGCATCAAAACCGTTATTGTTAATATGGCTGAAGTGGCACGCGCCATCGGACGTCCGGCTACCTATCCGACCAAGTATTTTGGCTGCGAATTGGGCGCTCAAACACAATTTGACTACAAGGTAAGACATTCTGGGCGGAAGTTTGTTTTGCAATGTTAGCTGGGTCACAGAAGTTATTAATAACGCACTTTTCTTTGTAGAATGAACGTTTCATTGTAAATGGCTCCCACGATGCCAGCAAATTGCAGGATCTGCTCGATGGTTTTATACGCAAATTCGTCTTGTGCCCGGAATGCGACAATCCGGAGACCGATTTAACCGTCTCGGCTAAGAATCAAACCATTTCGCAAGCATGCAAAGCTTGCGGTTTTCATGGTCTCTTAAAAGTCAATCACAAGGTTAACACGTTCATTTTGAAGAATCCGCCAACCGTCAATCCGGCTGCACAAGGCTCCTCATTGACCGAAGGTAAACGTTCGAAACGCGGCCAAAAGAAGAATGGTGAGAATGGCGTGGATGGTGATAAAGGTGCCAGCAACTCGGGTGGTGAGTCGGATGGCGGTAGCGGCAATCAGGCCAGTCAAACCGAGGCGGAAATTAGCGCTGCCATACCGGAGAAGAATGGTGATGACGATGATGATGATGCCAACTGGAGTGTCGATGTGTCTAAGGTAAGTTGAGGATTGCGTAATTAAAACGCATACAAATCAAAACTTTCTTCTTTTCGCCACATTAGGAAGCCATACGCGCTCGCTTGCAAGATTTGACCGACGGTGCCAAGGGCATGACAATCTCTGATGACTATGATAAGACCGAAAAGGAGCGCATTGACATCTTTTATGAGTTGGTCAAGAAGAAGCGCAATGCCGGTGAGCTCGACTCTGTTGCCGTACACAAGGAGCTGATGATCGAAGCTGAGCGCCTTGATATTGTGCACAAGGCAACGCTGGTCTTAGCCGAGTTACTCTTCTCCGACAACATCACACAGGAAGTGCGCAAGAATCGCAATCTCCTGCTGCGTTTCACACACAACAATCCTAAGGCACAACGTTATCTCATCGGCGGTTTGGAGCAGATAATCGCTTTGCATGCGGCCAAACTGATGCCCAAGGTAGCTGGCATTTTTAAACTCTTCTACGATTCGGACATACTCGAGGAGAAGTCCATACTGGAGTGGTCACAGAAAGTGAGCAAGAAATACGTTTCAAAAGATTTGGCTACTGAGATACACGAGAAAGTCAAACCGTTCATACAATGGCTGAAGGAGGCCGAGGAGGAGGAATCTTCGGAGGAGGACGAAGACGATTCCGACGTGGAGATTGAGTATAACGATCGCGCACGTGTAGAGCCATTGAAGGCAGCCGCTGTGGCCACTGCTGCCAAGAAGATTGTCGAGGATGATGACGAGGGCGATGAAATCGACATCGACGACATATAAAGAGGGTGTGGAGAAAGAGCAGCAGCAGTAGCGTATGCGCAGTTCAAGGCAGCGGTGTTTTTTTTGTTTAAGTTTGGACTTTATGCGCTCTCGTGCCAATTAGGCATGAAAAAGCAGCGTACTGCAGAGCACCACATTGTCTTTCACACGACGCATTACATTTTCACTGTCTCTCAGTCTACAAATATTCCAAATTTTAACATATTTTTTCGCAACATATCTGCTTTACGCGGCGCTCGCTGTACACAACAACAAAAACATCCTAACTGCTGCAAAAATTATCGGTTATTCTCTTTTCTATATCATTGAAATCTTTATTTTTTGATTTATGACTTTATTATATTTAAGCTTTTTCTGTTAACGGTATTTACACGTAATTTCAAACGGCAGAAACTAAAGACGCAGCTTCGATTTTGTCTCGACACTATACAAACACAGTATACAGAAAAAAATATTTCCACTTACTAAAAAAATGTATAAATAGTATTTTAACGGTACTTATATGCCAACTCCGTACACACATATACGCCATATTGTTCTGTCTACGCTTTCCACACGATAGAAACGCCGAGTGCTTACTTTTCCGAAAAAATACTTTTGCACTAATACCGAAGCCAAAACGTTGCAGAAAGCTCAATTATTAAGTAACACATACTTACACTCACCCTATTTTCCAATACTATCCATATTTGTCGCAACAGTTGAACACACAACAAGGAAAAGGGCACCGCAAAGCTTTTGCGTTTTTCGAACTGTCGTAAATTTTGAAATTTATTATGCAAGTAAAAAATGTAAAAAAAAACACAAAATATAAAAATGTAAAAAAAAACAAAGAAATGCTGTTACTTACTGAAAAGTTAAAAAAACGTGACTGACTGTATTTGGAGAATATCGAATGATTTTCAAATAAACAAAAAATAAAAAAAGTCCCAACAGCAACATGCCTGATGTCAAGGATCAAGGATAATAAATATTATCATCAAATTAAAAATTGTATAGTAAAAACCAAAAATATTTTCTGTAGTTAGTGCATATTTCGCAGAGGCATACAAATAGAACCCGAATTCTGGGGAATATTTACATGAGGACCGTTATAGCTGTGAAAAAGCAGACTTAAGGATATTTGTAATAATAATCAGAATCAGAACCTTAGTGATGGCGCAAAAAAAAAAAACGGATTACGATTTCTACTGATTTCCTTCATGTAATTTTTTTTAACGGTAAAAAACCTGTACTTTTAATACACTAAGTTACTCATATATCGTAATTTCAGGCTTATTTTTCAAATCAGCCTCAAAATCTTATGAAACGGTCGCAATTTTAGCCAGCAACAGCTTATAATGATATCGTTTTATGAATATCATGTGATGCTAGTTGGAACTGCAGAAACTGCTTGGAACCCTTATGCCAATATTAACCGAATTACAAAAAGAAAAACCAGGAAAGGGTTATCCTACTTTTTCGCCACAACAGTAACCAATGCAAATTACTTCTAGGTTTCTGACCTATACAATCGTGCCGTTTTGGGTGAGTATGGTCAACTTGTTGTTGTTGTAGCGGCTGAAAATATCTGCAGTAATTTGAGCGCAAGATCTGTTTAGTTCTGCAGATCGAGGTTACGAGATAAATGTGCAGCGGAAGATTTATGGGTCCTTGCGCGTCGGCCACGGCGAATATCGAATACGATGACATTGACATATTTCAGCGAATTAAAAGACCGCGACTACGCTGGCTAGGTCATGTCATCCGAATGGACCAAAACATTCGAGTTCTGAAAGTATTCGAAACAGTACCCGCCGGGGAACTTAGACTTGACTGATTGATCTATACATGCGGAAAGCTTGAATTGCTTCTTAAATCGTTCAAAACTACGTGTTGGTCTTGTAACAGACTGAAACACTTTGCTAACTTGACGTTTACATACTTACGTTCTTTGTGGCACGCATGAGATTAACTGTTTTGTTTATATCTTGAAGTTAACTCTTAAAAACTCGATATCATACTGATTACACCCTGTCGAAACGGCTCGTTTCGTGCACTTACAGCGAGCCCGAAAATCACGCTCTTCGTTGAAAATATCACATGTGTTCTAAAATTTCTTCGCAGGAAAATTGCAACGTAAAATTCTCAAAACATTTAAGTAACATCAGTGCCCTGGGTAGGCAACAAATTGCAGCAATTCTACAAAAGCTGCCGGCTAAAAAGTGTATCCTCCGTTATTCGCTCGAGAGAAAGCTTTCTTTTGCGCACGAACACAGTGACACCAAGCATGAGACATGATGAAATGGAGTGTATAGAGCACATAATACAAGGTGAGCGTAAAAATGTGAAGAGCGAGCATACCTGTAAATGTTGTTGTTGCTTTTAGTTGTGTTGTGAATGTTCTTGTGTTTTGTTGTAATTACAATCGGTTAACCGTTTATATGAGCTGTTGCGAATTCGAGCTGCTCAGTTGGTGCGTGGCGTTGCGACAGTTTGTTAGCGGCTCATTCCTGCCTTGCCGAAGACATGAATATTTAATGCACGGAAATTGAAATGTATTCAACATACGAACACACATGCGGGAATAAATTGCTTGCTTCGTGAGTCGTGTCGTAGTGTGGGCATGAAAAAGAAAAGGAAAAAATTATTCATTAATTGTTAATATTTAAACAAAGTGTGAAGCAAACAAGAATCTGTGAAAACTAAAAGAAAATAACAAATTTGTGCAAAAAAATAAATATTTCGCTTTGTGCGTAGCAGCAGCGGAAGAACTTGAGAGTAACAGAATAAAGTAGGCAGCCGGAGTATTAGCTGAGCCACGAAAAACGTGTTCCGAGCTTAAGCGTGAGCGGGCTGGTGGCTGGCGGTGGCTGCGGCAGCATAAGATCAATAAAATTCAACACCGGTGTAGGCAGCACGTCACAAGCACACACCTATCTGCTTAAAGAAACGCACGACCGACGAGAATTCGGAAGTGATTAAACGTAAGTGCATCTCATTATTTATTTTATGCAATTTTGTTTTCTGTATCAGTGTGTGCTCTTCATGAAAACTTATAATTTTTTTTTGCGCTCTTCGAATGGTCTTATACATAACAAGTTTTTGCTGAACGAAGTGCCAGCGTTATTTGAAAATAATGCTTCTATAACTTCTAAAAATCCATACACAACTTTATATTTTATTGTTAATAGCCTACAATGTAACGAGAGTACCCATTTTGCCAAAATGTTGAAATAAATGTTCCGTAGTCCGTTATCCGACTAAGGGGTTATCCACTAAGTCATCATTTATGGGTTCTAAACGCTGTTGCAGCTGTTAGGGAGAGAAGTTGTATTTATTGCTTCCAAATTATTTAAATTCGTACGCTAAGTCTTCCAAATTTTTCGCGAGATCTATCGCATAACACATTAATAGCAGGTTGAGGAGTAAAAAAACATTCGCTTGAACATCAGTTTCGACCTCAAAAAACATTAAGTGATTATATTTAGCTCAGTACTTTATTTCTGAAGCGTATTATGGCTTCGTTAACTTTTTTTAAATTTTTTTTACTTATTTGACTTCCAAGTTACTAGTAAGCGATATAAGAATATATACTTATATTTTTCCACTAAATTTTCGATATGTTGTCTCTGATTACTTGGAATTTATGCACACTTCTTATTTATTTACAACCCATTCCCCGCAATTGATTTATTTTCTTTACCAGCAGGTGCAGATCTATGTATGTATGTACATGTACATGTGGTACGTGTTGGTTTTTATTGCAAATAAACTCTGGAGTTTCTACACTAATCAAGAATTTCAATTGAAATTTTGTTGTTTCGTTATTCTCCCTTTCGCTTTTCATCAACAATTTTATTATGTTTTGCAATCAATTGAGTGGTCATAAAAAACTTTGCACGCGTTTCCAGGTTATTATATAAATATAGATATGTTAACAAAGATATATGTATATACATACAATGAATTCTTAACGCATGTTAGAAACCAGTTGAATGAAATCTAAATGTCACATTCACATATATGTGTATATGTGTGCATATGAATATTTGCATAAAAATCCTATATTTTCGCATACGTCCAAAGAAGCGTCCTGCTATTTATAAACGAAATGCTTGTTCTTTCACGCATCATTATTCCATACGCAACTATGTATTGTTATAACACGTTTTCGACGTCTTAGCTTGAAAATAGCTGCTTTTATAGACCGTACCGAAGTTCACGTACATATAAACAGTTTTAGCCAACAAAGGGCAGCAAGCTTGCTAATGATGACTTGTAAATATTTTTATACTTCTGTTAACTTATGGCGTCCATGCATCTGTCTCAAATGCAGCCTGTAAGCTCTTGAAAGGCTTTTTCACAAATTCTTTGCTTGGCCAGCTGGTTTGTGTGCATTTCATATCTATTGGGCTTATGGCTTGCTTTACTGAGTAAAATATTGCCGCTTTTGACGCAGCGTCAAATGAGACTCCATCAGACACTTTCGGTAATTTTCTATTTATTTATCGCGTTGTGATGAAATTTATTGCAGGGCTTTTTTAGGTGACGAGTTTATTAGTCTTGTGGGGAGGTAGGGCTGCTAATTAGCTGGGTTTTTATTAAATAAAATATATTGATTGAAGTGGTGATAACTTGACTTCAATTGAATTTATAATAACGAAGTAATATGGCGTTCAGACTTGTGCAAAAATTCAACAACCGCAAAATATTATTTCTACTATTATAGGTAATGTTCCGCTGTACTTACGACTTTTAAAGCTAAAGCTTTAATTGCAAAGGCGATTAAATAAATTCAGCACCACTATGTGTCGTATATTCGGTAAAAAACATTTCCAACGCTTGATTATGCATAAATACATGCTTGCATTTCGCAGCGGCAAAAATAATTATATTTAATATACACATAAAATCATAAACAAATATACACACTTAATTATCTCAATACTATAAACTAAAAAGGCACTTAACTTTAAAATACGACGGTCAAGCAATTAGTTTTTTTGTAACAATTGTTAATAGAGCAATAAATAAAAGGATTAGATTTAATCTATATACATATATTTAAAAAAGAAACATTTACAAACGCAGTCAGTTGATCGACACTAATGAAGCATATTTCTTGAGTTTTATATCATGAATGCCTCGTCTTTTATAGTACTTACCGACTGATGCTCATATGTACTTACATGTTTATATATATGTATGTGCATATACATATGTATCTAGTATAAAAAATCAGTAAATAATTTGCAAAATCACATTTCATCCAAAGCACTAACACTTCTTAGAAGAAGTACTTGATTTTCTTGTTATTAGCTATTTATTTATTACGTTGTACATACAAATATAATATATCACTGTCAAGGCTTTTAAAAGGGAACAAGAAATGTTTTGTAAAATTTTTTAACTGCTCGTACAAACGTTGGCAAATGATTAGCGAGAAAATCACATTCTATAAAGAATATTCTTCATAAATCGATATAAAAATATCGTTTTAATAATGAAAAGCAACAACAAAATATGTACACCCGAATAGTAACAGAAACATAATTTTAAATAATCTGTATAAATAAAGAATAATTGATAAGTAACTGTTACGACCGCTTCTACATGTAAAGATTTTTAAGATACAACTTTATAAAACAGAAACAGAAAATGTATAGGTTTCTGTTTTCGTTACTGTTGTTGTTTCAGTTATTAATTTGAATTTTTAATTCTCATAAAAGAACCATGAAAACATAATAAAAACTTAAGATGAAATAAATTTAGTAAAATGTGATATACTATATTATAACTATTCAGCAGTAAAGTTATTGTTTATCCAAAAAGTCATTAATTTATAGAATATGATTCATATTTGTTTACTTATCTCCTATAAACGCGTGCAAGTGCTAAAGTGTTAATTAGCGCTACTTGAAATCGAAAGCAGTGCTTTCCGACGGACATATTTGCGCTTATGCTGCGAAAGCGCACCCAAGAGTGGATGCCATGTTTATTTAGTCAGTTATCTGTTAACAGGCAAAACAAAACGCTCTTTAAAATTCTGTTCGTAATTGATGTTTATTGTTAATAGTATTTTTGATAAACAAAAAGCAAGCCCTTATTAGACTCTCGTTACTAGAGATCATTAATTTGATGTCGATTGCGCTTATCAAACGATTGCTTATTGAATAGTTCTGGTCAATGTTTATCTGAAGAGTTTTGGAGTATCGTTATATCAAGAGAGAATCCAAAATTATGGTCTTTATTATTAGAAGAATTAATTTTTAACTATCTTAAGAAGCACAATCGCTTCGTAAAAGGGTAAAGTTAACCACAACATTTTCGAATTTTTAAAATGTGACAAGAGACTTGCAGAAACCGGCACTATCGTTGAGAAAGCGCAGTCCTAACGCAATATTTTTGAAAAACAGCAGAGCTAAGCTTATCAATTTTTTACCCGGTTTTTATAAACCCACTAAATTCTTATAAATAAATTATCTTTGCGTATCATTTTGCATACGGTTCGGTGGGTCATAAAGATTAGTAGACTCGAATGTTGATATATAGTATGATAAATAATTAAATACATATTTATAGAGGTATACAGTGATAAGGAATTTATAGCTGCATCATGTCAAAATACTTGAAGATGTAGTTACGTTTGATTTAGATAGCGTTAGTCTCCTACAAGTCGGGAAATTTCTGTAATAGCGCTTCAGACGATAGAACAGAAAACAAGAGTGCTTCATGTTGAAAGGTTGTGTGATTCTATTTTCCGCATTTTATTCCTTTTTCACGTTACAGACTTAAACGATTACGTCCCCATTCTCCGCAGAATGACTGCCGTCACTATGGATGTGAACAAACTGCCACACTCTCAGGACGGCATTGAGGTGCAGATGGATAGCCTAGACTCGAGCCATGCTTTCACGAACTCGCTCGAGGAGCCCATACCGCCCAAATCCAACGTGTTCAAGTCGAAAATTTTCATTGTTGCCGTTACCTTTTCGAGTGTACTTTTTACCATCATGTGCATCGGTTTTTTGGTACACTATGAAATGGCGAGTGAGGTCTATGATGGCGAAGACATACCCTTTTGGAATGTGCAGTTACCTCCGGAACAACAAGTGTGGTATGAGAAGGGCATTGAAGAGCTAAAGAATGCGCTGAGCCGTGAAATCAATCGGCGTCGCGCGAAGAATGTTATACTCTTTGTGGGCGACGGCATGGGTCCGAATACTGTGACAGCGACACGTATTTATGGTTTCAAAGAGGAGGGTTTACTTAGTTGGGAGCGCTTTCCGCACATGGGTTTGCTAAAGGTAAGAGCTCTTTATTATCTCAAATACCTTTTTTTACATTTTATGCGCCTTACAGACATATTGTGCCGACAAGCAAGTGCCTGATTCGTTTTCTACCGCCACGGCGCTTTTTGGTGGTGTCAAGGTCAATTATGAAACGGGTGGCGTTGATTCGAGCGTCTTGCTTAAAAACTGCAGCGCTTCGCTGGATGCTTCGCATCATGTGCAGACAATACTAAAGTGGGCTCAGCTGGATGGCATGAATACGGGTTTTGTGACAACAACGCGTGTAACACACGCAACGCCGGCCGCTTTGTATGCGCATACACCCGATCGCCGTTGGGAGTGTGAGGCTAAGATGTCAGCGGAGGCGCAACAAGAGGGTTGCAAGGACATAGCCAGGCAGTTGGTGGAGGATGAAACGGGTCGAAAAATAAATGTAATCATGGGGGGCGGACGTCAAATGTTAGTTTCGGGCGTGACGGACAACCCAGCCGATCCGATCGACACTTGGGGCTGCATATCGAAAGATGGACGGGATTTAGTGACCGACTGGAAGACCTACAAACAACAGGCTGGCGAACGCTACGCAGTTGTGCAAAACAATGGTGAACTTAATGCATTGAACGGTGACTCCGTGGACTATGTTTTGGGCATTTTCGCAAATGGACACTTGAAGTATGACCACGAGCGCGATCGCAGTGACGCCGGTATGCCATCGTTGCGCAACATGACTGTGAAAGCGTTGGAGGTGTTGAAGAGTAAAGACAAGGGATTTCTGCTAGTAGTGGAGGGTGGCATGATTGATCAAGCACATCATCGCGGTACAGCTAGACGTGCGCTCTCTGAGGCGCTGGCGCTGAATGAAGCTGTCGATGCAGCGGTGCAAGAGATGAGGTGAGTTGATACTTGCGCTTCCAACAGGACGGCATGAAAAATAAAAGAATTTTCCAATCTTTTAAATTTCTAATTGCAGTGATCAGCTGGACGAAACTTTGATCATCGTAACCGCTGATCATTCGCACAGCTTAACTATAAACGGTCATGCAGAAAGGGGAGGTGACATACTCGGCATTGCTTCAACCTCGAAGACGGAAGGCACACCTTATACAACACTCACTTATGGCACCAGCTATAAAGGTTTCCAAGCCGACGCTAATGGTAAGCGCGTTGATCCTACCATTCAGGACACCACCGCTTGGGAATATACACAACAGGCGGCTATAAATACCGATGAAAATTTGCATGGTGGCTCCGACGTCACAATACATGCTAAAGGTGCGCCTAAGCTGAGAATTACGAAAATTGGTTCAAACTTTAATTTCGATTTTTTTTTATTTCAGGCGCCATGGCCTACTTGTTCCATGGTGTACACGAACAAAGCTATGTGGCACATGTGATTTCGTATGCGCTTCGTATCGGCCGCTTTCGTGATAGCACTATTACGGAATCGTTGGCGGAACTAATGCCGTTATAGTATAAAATTAAATTGGCATAATTATTGGATGGTGCTACGCGTATACAAATTTATAACGGCATACAAATAAAGGACGGTACACGCATTAATTATTTCTAAAATTTTGTTAACCTTTAATGCGAAAATAGTAAATTAATTACGTTTAAGTGTGCGAGTTGTTCGTTATAGATTAGAAAATTTGTAAACTATATTAATCGATTATTTATTAATTGTGATATTGTATGCCATTGTTACTTTAAGTTAAAACAGAAATAAAACTGTCGAAAATATTAGAAAGGTAAAATAAAAATGTAAAATATGGTATTTTCTTTCAGCATTATAATTATAATTATTGAATTATAGTTACTTGAAAAAAATATTCGACAGTTGGACATATTAGTGGAATAGTACTTTGAATATCTCGAAAATAATTGTAAATTTGTTTTTTTTTTTTTAATACCGAAATCAAAATCTATATGCCATGAACACTGGCAAATAGTTAACAACAATTCCCTATGGTAATACCGTCGTTGTTGAAAATCCAATCAGCTGATAGGGAAACAGTGTTGCCTGTTTACTTTTTTGGTGAGACGAAGAAATGTTTGTGAACTAGACAATGTTTACATTTTGTAGTTCATAATTTGCCCTCAATAAATACGGAAAATACTGTCCTCAAAGAAAAATTGTACAAGTTTCGTAACTAAAAGTTATTATATTTATTGCGTACTTACTACTTGGGGCAATAATTCTCAAATATGGCAACACTCAACGGCGCGACTTGCTCGCCTGCTGATTATTTCTTTTAATCAGTGCAATTGGATTTTAAATCGTGTACAGCTGTTTATTTTATTAAGTGCTGGTGTTTTATAAGAAAAAGTACTTTTGATTTGTGATAAATATTAACTGAGCAATAACTAAATTTCCCACCTTGTGCAAAAGTTAGTGAAGCAGTTAGACGAGCAGCCAACTACGAGAAAGGTGATTGTAATTTTTTGCTGTACCGTTGAATGTCGTATGCAGTACTTATTTCTTTTTTTTTATAACTTTACTTATAGTAAAGTATTGAGAATAAAATTAGGGCACCAAAATACTAATTGAAATACATAAATGTACATAGCTACCTATGTATAATACAAAGATGTTACGTTACTTATAGTGAACGGGCAGAGGAATTGTAGGCGCCGGCATAACTCATTAAATTGCACTAGTTAAACTGCATTGTACTGAAGTAGTCATAACTGGAAATTAAATACGTTGTGGTGTTGTAATGACAAAATTACATTTGATCAGTGCATAGAAAAATTGCAAATACTTTGGTGACACATTCTTGATAAGTGGCGGCTGTGTATAAGCTATAATTCCTAACACATCTGATTGCCATTTTACGCAGACTGAATTACAACGTTGACTTTCCACGATGACCAGGGTCATATTTTATCCTCATGGAACAGCACCCGTTTTTACTACTTGCCACACTACCTGCTACCTGTGACGCTCCAATTTCAATCTTATCTTTATCTTGCATAACATGTCATGAAAACGTGTTCTAAGGAAATGAAACTAATGTTGGTTTTAATACACCCACGCCTATTAAGATTTATGTGTTATTTTTGTCTGGAAAGAATTTTAAAATGAAGGTGGAAGTGTCTTCTGGTCATGGCAGCAGTTTTCATTCATAATGCGAACAAATCATTTATTTCAAACAACTGTTCTATGCCGAGACACGGTGCTGTTTTGTAGAAATCTGTTATCTATTGCTCACATCATGTGACTACATGTAGTTATCATAGTTGGCATATCCTCCTGTCTTGCAAAGTCCAAATATATTGTCGCTTAAAAATATTAAAATACATATACAAGTTTGTGAAAGTCGGTTCTGGCTTGTGTGCGCATTAATTTAAGCCGTTTCGCACACCCACGTAGAATAAGAACAAAATGTCGAATGGAGGGGGTAATAATTACAATTGTCAATTGTAAGTGATTCTGGCTACTTTGTGGAGCAGCGTTTTACAAGTTTACAAACCACTGAGAGTTTGCAGCTGAAACAGCGATTGAAATCAATTTAAGCAATAAAGCGATGCTTACATCATTGTTGTCGCTCGATACATAGGTTGCTGTTATATGTACGTGTGTTTGTACATTTACCACACACTTGCTTAAAATACCTGTCTATGTTTTAAAATGACCAGTCATTATCATTTCATCATGACTATGGGAAGTGATCAATTCTACTGTTCTGTAAGCTCGCCATAATTTATGCACCGAAACTGTGAAGTAAAAGACACTTAAGAATTAGTTAATATATTTTTGTTGCTTGAAAAATGGAAACACTTTGTATATGAAATTATCGTAGAGTTATACATTCCGTCATAATCGTACTTTTAGTAATAATGTATGTACGTGTGGCTGCGCGGTGGCGCTTGGTGTCAACATGTCTGCGAAATCGCCTCTGCGGCGTCATTTAGCTGCACATTTCATTTGCTTTCGTCATTTTGAAGATATCTTTTGCCAAATACAAGTGCATGTGGGCGCTTGTTGTGTGTGCGTGGCGCCTAAGTGTGGGGTTTTATGGTTCAAAGAGTGTACGTCGGAAGGGATGATGATATGGCGTAACTGAGTCAAGGGCGACAGTATATAATATATAAAATATGTGTTTATGAGTTTTTGATATACATATAATCAGCACATTATTTATTTGAGAATTGCTATACAACTAATTAAATTACTATATATACATTTGTATAAATACATTCTAGTATGATGTCATATTTAGCTACAATTCCACGTCGATATTACTATACACATATTTGCATATATGTATGTATGTATGTAAATATACATTGATTTTCGCTCTCTACTTTTCACCTTTAACCTAGTGTTAATAACATTCTATTATTGCGTCTTTAAAAAAGAAAAAAATGTGCACTTTAAAACAATTTACTCGCCATTGTCTACACTTTGCGTAACCATTATCAGCTGCCTTATCACATTGTTTGTTTACTTTTATTTTGAGTGTCACTTTCCGCTCGCTCAAAGATGCTGTAGTTGTGTTAGAGTAGACTGTAGCTCAAATTGCTCCGAAATTCAATGAGAGAACAGCAAAGCGGAATCTGATAATCGGCATGCCAAGTTTATGAGGTATATTAGATTTTATGGCCTTGCCTATTCATGCCTAAAGTACTGTTTAAAAAACGTGATTTGCTGATAAGAGTGATAAAGAAGAAAACACGTTAACAACTTAATACCCTTTACAAATAAAGAGCGAGGGACTAGTTCGCCGTCGTTTCATTCTAGGTGTTACAAACTTCGTGGCAAGCTTAATATACCCTCTATAGGATAAAAAAATATATACATATAATGCATAGTATATATTATATTTTCCAAATGTGAACAAATGACTGTTAATTTTTTTTTCCATGAGGCACATTTTCTAATCTTATCATTTGATATCATTTCTTAATATAAAATGTACCGTTATCATTATTTATTAGCTATCTTACATTACAAATTTCTTCTATATCATTGCAGCTACGTACAAAGGACGCGCACACCACTAAAAATATACAAAAATAACAAAAAAACTTTTTTTCTGGCGACGCACACGCAGTCGCCGCAGCGAGCACAATTACTAAGCAAGCACAAATTATGGGCGCTAACAACGTCCTACAACAGCGTCTGCGTGGCAGCGGCTGCTACATGTCATTGGCCTGTTCCATTGGCTCGATGAGTTTGGCCTGCGCCAGCCTGCTGCAGATACCCAATATTACAGATCGCATTTCGCTGCAGCGTGGCCTCTTCCTCACCTCGCTGGGTTTCATATATTTTGTGTCGCTGACAGATTTCTGCAATAAGTACCTGTTGAAGACGAAACGCGGTTTGCAGTTTCGCAAAAAATATCGCCTTATGATGTCGGATGTGCTGGAGATTACTAATAAGTGAGTACACGTGTTTTTTTTAATTAGTTATAAATGAAGTGGATATTTATTCTGCTCGAATTTAGAGGTCTGCTTCAGTAAAATACATGAGTATATACATATGTATGTACATGTTTATGTAGACTAAAGGCCAAAATTTGTTAAAAATTCATATAAAAGAGTTTATTTGTAATTATTCTGCGTTCAAAAAGTAGTTTTCATTTATATGAAAATTTATTAATTTTATTAAAAAAATCTAATTAACGAATTATTTTGCTTTAAATTTAGTATGTTTTATCACCGTAAATTTTGATGGCGCAGTCTATTATTTTTAAGCAAAAGAAAGACTCATAAATAACTAAAACCCCAATAAAGCAATCATTATCTTAATTAAAAATCAATAATTACACGCAAATTTTGGCGCCTACATATAATATCATATTAATTGTTATAGTAAACTTAGCTACAGTTTTGACAATAGTAATGGAATCACAAAATAGTAATTGAATAAAAAAAGCAAAGCAGCAATAATATCAAATAAAAAATATTGCAATAATAACGGTACTTCAAGAAAAGCAAATTTCTAAGAGTAATCTTAAATAATAGGTAAAAAAATGAGGTAAACCGGTTATTTGCTTTTAGTGTAATTTTTTTTCAATCTGACTCTTGCATTTCGCATGTTTTCATTACTTTAGCCAATACTGTTTCGCAAAGATTATAATGTAAATTACTTTTTCGATTATATTTATTGCAATTTCGTGAGTCAAATCAGTTCGCTTGTTTCCATTATTTTAGCCCACACTGTATTTTAATATTTATTTATTTTAACCGCAATACGCTTGCTTGCACCCAATTTTCTGAGTAGTAGTACATATGTGTAAGTATGTCGAAATAAAATTGTCAATTGTTCATTGCGTGCTATCGAAAATGTTAAATATTTATATCAATCGTGTCATAACCAAATGCTCATTAAAAAGATAAAGATTAGATACGAGTACATACTTACACACACATACATACGTTTTGTACTTTGTCGGCTGTTGCGGTTGTTAGTCTATTAATTGAGTGTTTGTTTACCTGGCAAGCACGCTATTATCGCCACAAAAAATATAAAAAATTAATTGTATGTTTGCATTTTGTTGGGAATTGTGTAGTGAAAAATGTCTCTGTAGTGATCAATAATATATAATTTTCGGAGCGAGTGAACAGTTTTCGAATTAAAAGCGCGACAGGCGCTGTTGACACTTTTTAAGCCAAGCACATTAAATTTAAAGACTTTAAAGTTAAAAACAAAAACAAAAAGTAAAAAATAAATGGTCCGAAAACTGTACCGTTACCTTGAAAAATATTTTATGCCAAATTTCATAAAGATGTTTCGTCAAATGAAAAAGCTTTCCATACAAGCACTTGATTGCGACCGTTCAGTTTGTATGACAGCTATATGTTATAGTGAGCCGATCTGAACAAATTCTTTGGAGATCACACTATTACCTTATGCAATAACTCATGCCAAATTTGGTGAAGATATCTCGTCAAATGAAAAAGCTTTCCATACAAGCACTTGATTCCGACCTTTCAGTTTGTATGACAGCTATATGCTATAGTGGTCCGATAGCGACGAAGAATGCTATTCTGGGGTGTTGTGGAATCCAAGACAGACTTGTTTAGCTGTCAGAATGCAAACCAATTCTGATTTTTAATGGTGTCACAGAATGTGATTGGATTTTTGTCTTTTCGAACATACGCAAACCAATATTCGAATCAGCTGTTTACTAATGTGACAAAACTTGCAAATGAACACATTTGGAAGCAATCCTATTAAAGTTTTAATGAGTTTTAAAGAAAGATTTTAAGAGATAAAATTTATTGAATTAATAAAGACGCATTTGTTTCGTTTTTTAATTTTTTTTTTTTAATTGGCAGGCAGGGTAGAAAAAAACTGAACGTCATATTTAATTGGGGCAAAGTTTATTATCTTTGGCATTAAATTATCTTCTATTTAAACTAAAAAAAAACTAAAAAAATTTAATTTGAACATATATTTAAAGTAAAATTTTTTCAGAATCAAATAAGTTTTTTTTTAATTTTAAATTTTTTTAAAATTTTACACTTTTTTCATAGTTTAATTCGAACATAAGTTATTAAATAATATGAATGAATCTCTTTGAATTTTTTGTTTCCGATAGAAATCTCGACCTGTATCCTGCCCGCTCTGGCATATGCTCGTATGTATCAAAAAATGTGCGGATGATGATTAAATATAATATATAACTATAAACCCTAGAAATTTCGCTTTAATCAGTTATTTATTTCCCTCCCAAAAATGTCAACAAAATCGATTTTTTAAGTCTCTAAAGCAGGCTCTTCCTTAAACACCATTTTTTTTCAAAACTCAATAATTAAGACATTTCTTGTTTTATTCTTATGTTTTCTCCTATAGAATAAAAGTAAATTAATTCGTAACAATAAAATAACTTTCTTTCTAAACTTACATTTCAAATCTGTGTGCGACTATCCTCTTGATTTGTTTCTGACAGCAAAACCGATAAAATCGGTTTCCGTGACACCCAAAACCGACACAAATTCTGTTTCGAATATCAAACCAATAATATCTGAATTCATGACATCTACTGCTTTTTGGATCGGTTTCAATTCTGATTCCGACAACTATCAGATTCCACAATACCCCTGATTATAAATACTACTGGTTGTTGTTGTAGCGGAACAATTCTGCCGAATTGTCAGTTTTTATTAAAGTTTTACGCTTCACGAAGCTATAATTAGCATACCTGTGTATTTTTAAATTTAGTCAATTAGCTATGTTTTTAGATTTTTGTGCGATTACTTATTTGCAATTTTGTCTATATTTACACTTCTAATAATGTGTTTTTGCTTACGTTGCAATTGCTTTAAAGTCCAAAAGCTTAGAATATGGTATTTACCATTTTTTGCTACTTAAAGCAAGTGACAAGTGTTCTCTGAATCAATTTGCATATTTGCGAAAAGGGGCACGGGTATGTTTAATTCATATTTACGGCTTTAGGTGCAATATATTTGTAAAGAAATTTACTAAATGACGAATAAATTCGACGTAATAACCGCAATGAAATAAGAAGGTGAGAAGTACGTTAGTTTTCAACTTTATTCGAGATGTCGCCGGGGCCACATCTGTGTTGTAGGGCGACTGCGGAAGCATTGGGATGTCGGCCTTTGTTAGGTAGCTGTTCACAAGTAAGGTGGGGTGAGCTGGGGCGTTGTCGTAGCGCAACTTGCAATCAGCTGCGATGTCTTGTCCGACCCTTCGTTTGAGTCTCTTGAGGTCTTCCATGTAAAACTTGGACAAATTCATGGCGGACGATGCCTTTGATGTCAAAAAAGACAATGAGCATTGTTTTTACGACCTCTTCTCGACCATTCAAAAAGGGCTGGTACCACCGAAACATACCACTTCTTGTTAAAGCAACAACTGCGTAAGCCTGCTTGACTATATCAAATGTCTCTGTCGCAGATTTACAGAGTTTCACACAGAATTTAATCTCGTACCTACCCGCTCTAATGAAAGCTTGCACAACTCACAGAAGCACGTCGTTATCCTGACTCTCCAAGTGCGCGGAGACAACTGACTAGCCGCTCGTTCGCACAGTCGCGGCGGAAGATTTCATAAAAAACCTCACAACCAGTACAACTCTTATATTATGAACTTCAATATCGTTTACAAAAAATTTTATAAAGAAACTTGAAGTAAAATATACATAATTCTATATACGGGTCACAAATGTATGCAGATATGCAATTTGGTCCTTCAAGCGACGGCATGTTCGATCCTATTTCAGCTGCCACGTTCCCATTGAACTTCCCGCTAATGGCTTAAGGTCTGACAGCCGACGGGTATTTGCCTCGACATGTTTCGATTTCTGTGAGTCTTTCGAACGTTTTACCCGCTTGTTTCGCTGTATTAGCTGACGCAACGTGATGGGCGTGTGGAAGGATATTGTGTAGTCACTGCATGGATTATTTGAATCCGATTTCTCGGTTTCTTTTGGCGTGATCATATCCGATTTTTGTACTAATCTACTCTCGTTTGCAATCCCTAATTTCGGTTCGTGATCTCCCAGCCATGCGTTTAATTCTTTGTTGGACTCGGACAGCAGCACACTCGATCCGCTCCTCGAACCTAGCGTACTGTTACTGGACTTGGTATTTATACACTGCACTGCTTTGTCCTTACGCTGCTGGGGCTTCGTCGGCTTATCCCTTACATGCGTGCTATGCTTGATACGACGACGAAATGTGCGGTAATGACGGAAGGATTTTTTCTTACCAACGCCAACACGCGTCACTTTGCTTACTCGCTCTACACTTCTTTTGGATTCTTTATGCACCGCCTTAGGCAGACTCAGCATACTAAGCCGCTCAGCTATTTTGCTAATGGGTTTAGTTTTTGTTGCGGTTTTAAAGGCTTGCGTGAGGCGTCGCAGTATAGCTATACTCGTATCTGCTTTTTGTGCGCAAAGCTCTTTACCAAACTCTGCGCTTTGTTTTAACCTTTGGAAACATTTGAAGCTGCTCCTGCGCGGGCACCAAATGGATATGTCACTTAGTTTTCGCGTGAAATTTCGGAAGTGGGTCTTTCGTAACCGGTCGGTCTGGGAAGTGGCTGTTGAAAGCTCCAGCTTTGGCGCTTTACACACTGAAGGTGAGATTGGTGCCAGATACACCTCTTTCAGTGATTGATGCTGTAGAGCTCTGTCAGCTTCCTGCCCATTACCAGTGTAATTTGTGGCTTTCAGATCATGCTTCTTCTTCTTCAGCGCTACCTTCGTCTCCAGAACGGATTGTTGTGTATTTACTCCTTTCTTCAAAGTGTCGGCAAGCTTCTTCTTAACGATTACTGATTTGCGCAATACTTGCGTATTGAGTTGTTCTGCGCCACCTTCCACGCGCTCACTAACCGTGCGTCGTTTTTCGTTTTCCAAATTCTTTTTGCTCTTGGCGAGCGCTTCTTCGAAATGTGCGGAGAGCGAGTACTTGTCTCGGCACCCCCCTGACCCAATATACAGGCTACGTTTTTTACAATTACTTGACACTGGCGGTGTGGACTGTGAGTAGCGCGGACGTTTTTTCCTACCAGGGTGCGTCCACATATAACCTTCCTGTGAGGAGTCGTGCGACAGTTCACGTGGTTTCATTATCCATTCCACAGCTCTGGTATCATATGGGTTTTGCGTCGACGTTTGAGCGCGACAGCGTCGGAATCCATTGCGCATCTTCTCGAATACCACGTTGTGGAAGTTCCAGGCGCCAGCCCTATTGATATTCGTCTCATGCTTCGGCTTGGCGCTCACATATGGATTATTGCCGGTGTTGAGCGTCACATGCCACAAATAATTGCTGTTGTTGCACTCACTTTCGTGATGAAACCTTTGGTCGCCGAGTTTACGCATTTGACACACATCTTTGAGTCTAATGGGCGGGTCGCGGTGATATACTCGCTGAATGGTCTTTGCGATTTTATTGTGCGGACAAATTTCACCTTTATCAAATAGTATGGGCCCGTAAATTGGAAATTTTGGCATTTTTTTATTTATATTTTTTATTGTTGTCTAATTTTGTAAATTGTCTGCCGGAAAATAGAAGAAAACAGCTTTTGAGCGACGAAACCGACTGAGTCGAAAGAAAAATTACAGATGTTCTTAAAATTCATTTACAAGACCTGCACTACACAATTTCATATCGTACAGTAATTAAGTACAAAAGATTCTCTAAGGATAGAAAGGAGATCAGATTATGAGATACTTGATTATATGAGATCCTCCTAAAGAAACACCATTTCTTATTTATAACCAATAGTATTTCTTTGATGTGATTTCTCTCGAGTCATTGATCATCCCTGTGGTTGTCAAACTTACTCTCTGGCACTATAGTAGGTCCGTTGAAAAATATTCCTTATGACCCCTGATCAACCCGGTGTCTGTAAAACTTATACTCGACCACTATAGTAGGAACGTTGTTAGTTCTATAGTGAATAGAAGCAACCATATAGCTTTGAGAGACTTCAACCTTTTTTGTAAGTTTCAATTTACCCTCCTTTCTCTCTCATTTGGCCGCAAGTGTTCTTTGATTGATGAAAGCGAAGCTAGCTCTCTACGCTACTAGCTGTAGATGATCCCGAGGTGTTGTTTTTGAATCATCAGTCTTACCTTTGACTGCGGAACTTTAAATACAATCGAAAATAAAAGGATTAATTTAAAAATTCTTCAATTTATTTATTTTTTGGCTAAAACACAGTTTTCTCAACTGCGCATGTTTTCGAAAGCGGTTGTGCTAGCCGGTCATGCAAATTTTGTGCTAATTTCAAATAGTGTACAGAAATATTTTACAAATTGTATTGCCAAATTGACCGCTTTCTATGCGGACGCCTTTCCCTGCCCTTCAAATAGATATTTCTTAGACGAAAAATCTTCGCTTTCGGCGGCGTTGGGGTTTCTTCTTCGTTAGACTTGAATTCGGTAACATGAAATCCGGTAAGATCTTCGTGCTGGGTTCTTGTTTGAACATATCAGCAGAGCTTAAATTGCGCGGCAAATATATAGCGCTATTGGCGTTACGGTAGTACTCCATTTCGACGACGGACAAAGTCCTTTGCAGCTTATTTTTATTGCGCCAAAGCATTCCCCTATTCTGCAGCGTAGAATTGGCGGCCAGTTTCCTGCTGCTATTAGCTCGCTTGGGTAAACCGCCGCTGAAAATTGGCAAATACTCCATTTTTGGAAAGTTAAGGCCCAAAATGTGACTTTCAGTGCTTCTTTTCTGTAGCCAAAAAACAAATGGAAGAAATTAACGAAAATTGTGTATGACAGTTGGAGCTTTGGTAACTTTTCATACCGCACAGATACCACAGCTCTGTCTGTGGCGCAGTTTTAGCAAAAACTTACAATTGCAATTGCGCTTTTTTATACTTTTACAAAGTTTTTTATGTTAAATTTCGACGAGTATTTTTTATGAAAAACTTCTTGTTTAAGTGAGACGAGCATCAAATGTCGTCTCCAAACAAAAAATTGTAGGTGCAGCCAGAGATCGTTTGTCGTTATAGAGGTTTACACAGGGCGTTCAGAAAGTACAATTTTTTGGAAACATTGGACACGTTTCCTGTTATGGATTGTTTTATTGGATTACGTGAGAGACGGCTGATCTTCGTTTGGGACCCGATCGTTTGCTTATCTAAGCTAATTTTCTTTGTCCAGTCATCTAGTTATATCAGATTGTTTACGATATTGTGGATGAATATTTCTAGTCGACAATAGATCCCACTTCAAGAATTCCTTATGCAACGATAGAGCAACGAGTCGACAATAGATTCAAGGATTTCACGTGAATCGATGGAGTAACGAGTAGCCTTCTGGGTTAGTCACGTGAACTTTGAGGCATGTCTTTGGCGTTTAGCTTGGTTGAGACTGGTCTCTCATACGTGTGAGTCAGATGGGTGGGAGAGAGAAAGCTCATACGACTATCAATTTTATTGCATATTTTCAAACGCATAATTACAAATATGTCAACTGTTTGATATGCTTGTAGCTCTTACTGTTATGTGAATCTGTAAAGGCTCCGTTGAAGCGTCTAAATCCCGATTTGTCACGGTTTGGCAAAATCTGTCTTGTTGCACATTTCACACATAACAATAACAAGCTTCCAGCATATGTAGAAAAAGGCAAATTCTAGCATTACTGACCCCCGGCAAGATTTTTATCGTGTAAAAACTGAAATAATACAGGTTATAGCGGCCAAAAGATGCCAGCGCCATTACGCTGTAAATTCAGCTGCTTGCGCTCCTCGTTCCACACGCGTGTCGGATAGTGTATGGCGCGTTCTAAACATTCGCCGGTTAGCGTGGTACGCTGCAGATTTTTAGTGCGCTCAGCTTTCTCCTCAACTTCAAGCGCCTCCCTAACCGTGCCCTTGCGCCATAATTGCTGCTTTCTTAGCAACTCGTCCTGGTATTGTGTGTAGTTGTCCCCCTCACTGCCACCATACTCCACTGTAATACATTCTATGTCCGAATCGGTCTGCTGATCATCTGTTAAGCTGAAGCGTTCTGCGCGGCATTGCTTAGGTGTGGCGTGGATCGTCGCTGGAATAAATGTCTCACTGAGACGTGGTTGCGGCTCATAATTGAGACGCTCGTTTGCGTTCGCTTGTTGTTCTTTGATATTTTGATGTGCACCTGTTTTCTTATAAAAAGCTCTACAACGTGCGCAGCGCTGCTCGTTTTGTGTCTGCAAGCCGTCCGTTTTGCAGGACTCACTGGAGAGTCCGCTCGAGCTTGTAGCACTTTGATTTGCTGCTGAAAGGATATTCAACATTTTTAACTGCATATTCTCAGGGTTTGAGCTGCCGAAACTTTCTTTAGTATTTTCCACCTTTCGCTGTGATACCGCCGACAACTGTGACTCTTGACTTGAATGTTTCGGTAATTCCTCTTGCTTGCCGCTTTCCAAACGCGGACGTGTCGGACTGTAATTCAAAGCGCAACTTAGCTCTATGTTGGATTGCGACTTTTTCAGTTGTTTGGCTCCCAGTTCGTTAGAGTCGCTGGCTGTCTTCTCCTGTCTTAAGTGTTGTGCTGCTATGGCGGCTTGCTCAGGCCAGATTCGTGTGATCTGATGATTCGAATCGCTCTTTTGCTCTATAAGCGGCCGTTGATTTGCGCGCTTCTCCGCGCTCGAGCTCTTCGATAGTGTTTTGTTCTGTTTCTCAGCTCGGTAAGTGCTACTGTTCACGGGTAAAGGTATACGGGATTTCCTAACAAATTTATTCTTTAATCCGTGTAGTCGATTTGCGACACGCGCTTTGTTGTGTTGTTGAAGTGTGCTTTCAACCGCACTGAGACCACAACTCTCGGACAAAGACGGTGTGCTGCTTATCGACTTCAGTTGTCGGTTTCCAATAACGAGTCGTAACGGTTCCACTGCTGATTTTATTTCAGACTTCGATTGTTTACCCGTCATATGCAAAGATTGTGCCATTACTGTGGTAGGACTGAGTTTACGCTTCCCGGTGCTTGGCATCGTTAACATTTTACTTTGATTAATCTTAGCTAAACGCAAGATTTCTTCGGGCTGCGCAGTGAATTCATCTGCAGCGTAGAGTTTGCCATCCGGGCTGGAGAGTTTGGTCAGCAGTGTTCGCAGCGAGTGCTGTGGCAGTAGCTCGTTCATGGTCAGTTCGGTGCAAAGTGCCGCTCTTTGTTCCAAATGCATTTCCGAATCAGAGCCTTGTGCTTCTCTGTCTAAACTGCCCTGCGTTTTGCGTTCGGCATTTTTATTAGACTGCGGATAGCCTGTTACAGTACCAATCGCATGTGCTTTCTTACTTGCTTTTGTGTCTGCAATGATTTTTTTTACTGATCCGTGGCCGCTGTCGGCTTTGAGGGAGTTATCTTCATAGCTTTTATTAGACTTAGGCACCATTGTTTGCGCCATATTTCTGGCATTACTTAGAGCGTACTCCTCTATGTCTTTCTCTTCTTTAGTTCTAAAAGCTATTGGTTGTGCGACTCTCTCTCTACAAGCGCAATGATCTCTACACCTTTTGAGTTCATCCTTTATTGGCTTAGGTGGTCCTGCTTGATATGACTTAACCGTAATTTTTCTCCGTGCCTCTATCCTATCTTCATAGTAGCTGGCGGGCACATAATCCTCCTCATTTTTTTTAATGATTTCCTTCTGGTTTGTTTTGTCCTTACTTATGTGTATGCTTAAACGCTGTCCAGAGCTGCTGCTGTTGTTTATTTGTGGATCTGCAGTAGTTTTGTCGCTGTTACTGTCCTGTTGAGCTTCCAGCGAATTTCTTCTGCTCCCTTGCTCGTTTTTACTTATTGCATCCTTCGAGCTCTCACCACCTTTACGTTCCGTTGCCATACTATTTTGCATTAATGTAATATATTCGTTTTCGCTATCTTCAGCTGATTTACTGCCCCTGCTGTTTCTGCTTTGTTTCTTAATCGATTTTCTCTTCTTTTTTGCCGGCTCTGGGTTGCCGTTGCTGTAACGCTTCGAGCTAGACATTTCGTTGTTGGTGGGGCCTCCACTTTGCAGTTCTATGGTTCTTGTGAATGTTTGTGTCACTGTTCTGCTTTCAATTGGATCGCAAATGCATTCAAAATTTCTTAGCTTCGTTCTCTCACTTTTAGGTACCGATATTGCGATTTCGTTTGATTCGCAAGTGCATACACCAGTTCGTGGAGCAACTCTCTCACTTTTAGGTGCTGATGCTGAACTGTCGTCTGTTTCGCAAGTACATTCGAACATCTGTGCTTTAGATCTCCCACTTTTATGCCTGACTGTTCGGGCTTCGTCAGAATCGCAAGTACATACACCGGCTTGTGGTTGAACTTTCCCTGTTTTTGGTCTGACTGTTGGGATTTCGTCTGGTTCACAAGTACATTCAAATTTTTGTGGTCCTGTTTTCCTGCATTTAGGTGTCCATGTTGAGCTTTTGCCTGCAATTTCGTCGACATCGCAACTACATACACCTGATTGTGGGTTCATTCTCTCACCTTTAAGCATGACTGTTGGGTTTTCATTACAGTCACAGGTACATGCTCCAGGTTGTGGCTTAGTTCTTTCAACTTTGGACCTGACTGTTGGGTTTTCGTTATAATCACAAGTACATACACCAGCTTGTGGTTGGACTCCCTCTGTTTCAGACTGGACTGTTGGGATATCGTCTGGTTCACAAGTACATTCAAATGTTTGTGGTCCTGTTTTGCTGCATTTAGGTGTCCATGTTGAACATTTGCCTGCACCACAACTGCATACACCGGCTAGTTGTTTGATTTCTTCTGTTTTAGGTCTGGCTGTTGGTCTTTCAGCAAAGTTACAAGTGCAAACTCTTTTCCGATTTTCATGTGAATTTGTTTTATTCTGCAATTCGTCTGCAACAATTTTTTGTATGTGACTTTTAACCATTTCATGCATAATCTCTGTGGCGAGCTCCTTAGCTTTCGAAGCGCAGTCGCATACGCAATTTTCATACATATTTTGTGCTTGTGTTCTGTCTCTTTCGCGATCACGGTTTCTGCGCTGCTTTCTCAGCAAGTTCGCGATAAACTCTCGTTCATCTTCTTCATCCACGAAGTCGCAAGCCGAATGACAATCACATGAGTCATACTTGTTCACCCTTAGCGCATTTATGCGCTTTGATTTCTCTTGCAAACGCTTTTTCCTTATTATCTCTCTTATGATTTCCGATTCTGTATCCGATAACTTGCAGCCGCAATTGCATTTGCAGCGTGACTTATGTTCCAGGCACATTCGCGAGGTTAACTTGGGCTCATTGTCCTCAAATTTTAATATATACATGTCGTCGTTCACTACTGGCGCGCCATTTTCGTCCAACAGACCACAGGCGCAAACTCTACACTTTCTTCTATCCCGATTGAGCTGCATAATTTGTTTCACGACACTTGGATTCGCCACTGCCAATCCATCTGCTAAGCTTTTTGGTAAGCCATCAACCAATTTATTTGACCTCTGTAACGGCAGTGACGCGCTGTCCTCCCATTGTTCCGTCTGTGTGCCAGCTGTGTCTCTAGCCATTCGACAAATTGCCACAATGCGACTGCAACACTTTTTAAGTTCTTTGCATGAGGTGCGACTTAGACTATATTGCATATCGTCGCCACTCCCACTATCCGTGGGCTCATATTTTCCGTGACGCTTGCGGCGCTTGTTTCTTTCGTTGTAACTACTGTATTCCGAGTAATCGTTAGAGGTTTCATCATCGCTGTCGCTAAAAGAATCGCCGTGACGTTGGTTTTTTCTTTGGTTTTTATTCTTATCGCGTTTTCTGCGTAAGCATTCACGTAAATAATCGCTGTAACAGCTACCACTTGAAGTTTGTCTCTGCATTTCTTTATCTGTACTGAATTCCTCATTCATTTCGGGTGTATTCTCGTTTTTGCTGCTGTACTTGCTTTCTCTATTTGGTTTAGACTTTTTGTTGGCTGCAACTTCCCCACTTTTTCCTTCGCGGTTAGTTCTCATTGGCTCGCCTTTCCTGCTCTTGCGACTCGCTTTCTCTGACTTTCTACTTCCGCCTTCTTTAATTTGCTCGCCTTTTTGATTTCCGTGATTTGCTTCGTCTACCAGAGTTTGGCTATTGATATGCTTCACTTCTTCTTGTTCAATTATTCGAATTTCGTTCGCTTTAATTTTAACGTCTATGAGATCGCTGCTTTTTCCATTGCTCTCCTTCAACCCATCGTTATTGATAACGTTGTAATTCTCAGGACCTTCGACCGAATTTTCTACTCCTGCAAATTGCCTCAAACCTTTATAATAGGTATCCATAGTAGGATTGTTTATGGATGAATCCAACTTTTGGCTTGGAAGATTTGTTGGTTGAAGGGACTCGTTACCAAGGCTATACACATTTTCTGCTTTTTGGGTTCGACTTAGAGTGGCATCTGCTATTTGACCGTCCGAAGTCAGATATTGATTGGATGTCAGTTGTGTCTCTAAATATTGAAGCTCATTGATGTTTTGGGCAGTTCCGCTAATATTGATTCCATCACTGACCGTTACATATTGGTTTAACGCACTTGCTGGCTGCCTGGTCTGGTGGCTTTGCTCACTTGAGTTTCTGAGCAAACTGAATTCGGTATTTAGCTTTCTTCCTTCGGCTGAAATTGGCTGCGTAGGTTGTTGTGTTTCAGAGAATTGTTGACTAAACTGCGTTGGTGTTCCTGCACGCATATTCGACTGTTCCAGAGATTCTACAGTAGGCACTGTCTTTTGTAACGCCGGCCCTTGTGGTGTGCGTGAGAGCACATATTCCTCGACATGGGATTTATATATGTCTGGCGGTAGAGTTCGTATCGAGGCTGCGCCTGTTGATGGTGGGGTGCATGCTACGGGTTGTCTGCTTGCTCCAGGCATATACTCTTGCGCCAAGCCTGAACGTAGCGGCATTGGAGAAGGTTGTGCGTAAGGCATGCATGCATATTGTGGAAATGGTATTTGACTATATTCTCCTTGTTGCATACATTTACCAGATGTCTTTTCAGCCTCCGTATTTTGTGCGCACATGCAATTCTTGTTAAAACTTGGATAACGCGTGTTTTGAGTGGGTAAATGCGTTATATGCGTTTGATAGACTATTTGCTGCGGCAATTGCATCCCAAAGTGCGCATAATTCTGTTCATAATGGGGCGTGTTCGGTGGTATATCCCTAACGTTACGCCCGTCTTGATTTGTGATACTCGTATTTCCTATTATTGCTGGCACCTTTGGCGCATATGCCTCCCGTGGTGGGGCAATCCTATTTGTTGCCGTTCCATCCGTCACATCACCCAAAGTGCGAAATAATTTATCCATAAATCTCAACATTGCCTTCGTGGCGCGAGGGTTTTCCTTAATAGTTGCGGCGTTAGGAGCCGTATTTTTAATTGCTGGCTGGTTAGCAGTCTGTTCTAAATAATTTTCACTTGTTCCGTCTGCTGTTGGTCGTGGCCGCTGAGGGTTAGAAGCCGCTGGTGGATGCTCCCTTGAAACACGCATATAATTTTGGGTGTCTACCGCATTCCTTCTCCTCTTGTAGTTGCATTCGTCATCGGCTTTGTAGACCGAGTCATAATGTGTTCGGATCCTACGGCGATTATTACATTTTCTCTGCCTACCTTTACTGCTGCTTGTCGTTACAGTAACTTCGGAGTCACTCTCCGTCTCCCCATCGCTACTATCACTGTTATTTGCGTACCTCGAGTTACGGCAAGTAGAATAACCGCGTTCATATTGACCCCCATAATTTTCACCTTCGTAATGTCTCCTTCCGCCGCCTTTTTGACGTGTTATTTCGCTTTCAACGCAAGCGTTTGTGGTCCGAGCCTGAGGTATATGCCCGTTTTTCTCAACCGTCAAGAGCCGATGAGACATTGTTCACATTTATAATTTTACGTTTGATAAATTGAAATTTTCATCTATTATATTTTCAAATTAACTGCCGATATTTTCATGCCCAAATTCTTTGAATCGTTACGAGCGATTGCCATCGAAAAAATATTTAAGAAATATATTTATTTCCATTCAAAAGTAACTTCTTTTGATTTAGTACTACTTGCTTTCAGACCGTTTACTTGGGGTTTTGAATAGCATAGAATAGTGCGGATAGAAAGATTTAGTTTTCGGCTTTTTTCGGGTCGATCATTTATAATACTACTCTCGTCGGCTTTAGTACTCTATATTACTCTGACTTTCGTATGGTGTTTTGTCCATTTCTTTGCAATTACTTTGTGCTTGTTTAGATCTTATTATTTAGGGATTACGAACTCTGGTTACAGCTGTGGGTATTATTTTAAAACGGGTTCTGCTAATTATGGTAATTTAGTTAGCATATATTTGCCTATTTCGATGTTAGATCTGGTTTATAACTGTTAACTTTGACTTTAGCACTACTTTGGAAGTAATACCTTTGATATCGTGGGCACACGTTCATCTCTTACAATTGCACTGCACCGTTCTGTTCTTTTTGACTCGCATCAGAATATACTCGTAGCTTTCATTGTTATTCGGTGAGCGTAATGGGATCGAACAAAAATTGTCGTTACAATCCACAACCGTGACGTTCGGTATGATTCTAACACTGGTGGCCGATAATTTTTGTAGACCATTTTTATAACCATACGGATAGATGGGATAGTTTGTGTTCGCCCCGTTAACCGCCTGGCTGAGTCCGCTATGTACATAATTTCCCCCTAAGCTCTCCCGGCCGGCAACACCAGACTGAGTCGAACTTCTTATCCGGTGTGTGAAATGCATGCTATCTGGATCGAATTCTGTGGGATACCTCTCCATAAATGTAAGACTGCTATGCCTCTCAACAGCTTCCAATGGCTTAGAAGGCTCTTGTTCGTATTGCTGTTGCTGCTGTTGTTGTTCATAATGCTGTTCCATTGGAGTAGTTAATTGATGAGCGTGTTGCTGATTTTGTTCTGGAGCTTCATTGATCGGCTCTGCACCACCATGTGATTGCCTTGAAGAGTTTTCTGCTTGATTCTGATTGTCAGTTACATTAGCGAACTGGCCGTTGTTGACATCAAACTGCTTGCCTAAAACGCGGGTTTCAACTGGCTCTGTAAAATCACGTTTGGTATTACTTGGATAGAAGTAAGGTTTTTGTACCATGCCGTTACCGTGCAGTCTCTCTGGTGGTGGTGGTGCTGGCTGTGGTGTTGGCTGTGGATGCGGCAGTGCTTGCGGTGGTGGCGTGTATCGTTGGGGTCGAGTTGTTGACGTTGCTTCTGGACTGTCGGCCTTGCTTGGCGCAGCAACATCAATTTCCAGTCTCGTGCCATTAGCATTTTGTAGTGTGCATAGTTTTTTGAACACCAGCTGGAAACACTGCATCATTTGCTCTTCACTCAGCTCGCAAAAATATTGGTCGTTCACAGGCGCCGCGTTTTGTTCGCGCGCGTATGCCATTGCCTTCGGTACGGCAACACTGTTCTTGCCGCGTGTGCAGCTGCAAAAGTCTACAGTCCTATCGTAACCGTTCGAGGGACGTCTATCATAATTATACGACATTTTTTCTTCGTCACGATCGGCAACACTGTTGTTCCGGCGTCTGCAGCCGCAAGAGCCTACATTTTCATCATAACCATTCGAGGGGCGTTTATCATAATTATGCGACATTCTTTCTTCACTGCCATTATAGTCGCCGGCATGCTTGTATTGTCCATTTCTTGATCCCCTATGCCCGCCGCTGATGCTATTCCGTGCATGTTTCGCTGTATATTCGTCAATGGATGTGCCACTGTCGTAACTATAACGCCTTGGTTTTCGTGTGCGTTCGTGCTTCTTCGTTTTATCCTTACTGTTTCTCCTTCCATTGGCGACCGGCTCCACCGGCAAACTTTTTTCTTCAATACGAGTTTTAACATATTGTAGAAATTCATTGTCTGTATTTGTTTCATCGGCTCTTGGTAAAACAATTTTATTTCGACTATCCAATTTATAAATGATGGTTTCCATTCGAATATCTCCATCGAGTTTTTGCCTATTGCTGCCGCCCTTGTGCCGCTTTCTCTTGCTCTCCACATCAGATTGCAGTTGTCGTTTGTTGCGTGACTCAAAGGAGGATTTTTTTTCCATTTATGCACATTTGTAATTTTGCGTTTGAATATTTGTTTGTATGCGGTGAATTTTCTTTTCTGATTTTCGGTTTACAACAAAATGACACCTTGTTTATACATTTTGAAAACTTTTAACCCTTCGGTGGGGCTCTCGAATTAGGCTTACATCCCAGATCCTTCGAAATAAATCCAGCATTCTGGTTAGTTTAGGTAAATAAGATGTTATTTGTGAAACCACGTATAATACCACTTGGACTGCTGGAGGCGCTTGTTCGTTGAGATCCCCAGAACTGCTGGAATTTAAGCTGGAGCGGAGTGGTAAGCTTGTAGCTCATCTCACCTAGCGCTTTTCTTCTAATCCCAACTATCGAAATTGACTCGCAATTGACTAAAGACTGTTCGCTTCTTGGAGAGTTGTGTACAATGCGTCAAAACTTTGCAAAATGAAAGTAATGGGAATGGAAAAAGGGTATATTTAATTTAATATAAAGATGATTTTATTTCTTAAACAAAAAGGTTTGCGTTAGCAGAAACTATGAAATCTGTAAAGTATTAGAAAAATAATTATCAAAATATACTTTAACTTTTTCGCTCCGGAGAGCTAAGTCTATTTCTTGGATCCTTTGCACATATTCCAGTTGACAAATTTAACACAAAGACTACGTCTTACATGAGACCACCCACATACATATTTGCATTGGCAGTCACTGCGGTCACATATAAAATGTAGTTGCTTGGTCTTATGTTTGACAACCAATACCGTTAGCATATCCCTTGTGGAAATTCTTGTCGGACTTCCTGCGCGTATCTCTGTTTAGTATGAGGCTGTAGGTCATATGCCTGGCATGCGCCAAGGACACGCCTACCTGTACTGGTTTCCCCAGCACATATTCAGGCACATACGTGTTCTCAATACCCGAATCACTTGTGGAGTTCTCACTTTTCATTTTCAATTTGACTTTACGTTTAGGCGTCTTATACGTAGCGCTGGGCACTTTTTGCAATTTCCTTAGACTATCTTTATCTTCCTCGGCTTTTGGTTTTTCAGTTTCTTTAGTTTCCTTTTGAAATTCTTGCTTCTTTTTGGGTTTGGTTTTTAAACTACGCCTGTTCTTTTTTATCGCGAAACTCGAACGGTTTTTTTGACAGTAAGTGAGGCCTTTGGATTTCTTACCGAATTCGGTTTGCGATAGCAGTATTGGACATCGCTTTTGTTGCCTGACTAGATTTTCAAATTCTTCATAGAGCGCATTGCAGTAAGAAATATTTTCAGGCTTCGGTTTGAGCGTTCCTTCCTCTACTACTTTTTGTTTTTTCATGTTATTGCCGCGTTGTGACTTTCGCTGCCGTTTGGCTTTTTTTGCCACACACGTGCTTGAACAGCAAGTCCAAAAGGATGTGCCTGACGACTTGCTCTTCGGTGCTATGTGCTTAGTTTCGCTTGGAATCGGCGCGTTCCTCGTTTCTTCTCTAACAGGAATATCGTCTATATCACCGTCACACCAATCCCAGCAGGTTTGAAATGACGTTTCCGATTTTGTTTTAGTTCTAGGTCTACTAACTTTCGGCTTGATCTGGTCTTGTCGTGGAGGACTTTTAGATTCAATTGGGGCAAGTGGTTTAGTACTTCTAGTTTTGCAAAATGCACAGAATGTTTCGAACGGATTTTGGGCTCTCTTCCTAGTTTTGGATTCCAACGTTTTTGGCTTACTCTTTTTATCAAATGAACAGCAAGAAAAAACAGAAGTTTTAGATGGCTTCTTTTGTATCATTTCTGTGCTTTTGACTTTCGCAGGCTTTTGCTTAAAAACATCTACTTTTTTTGGCTTATCCTTTTCGAAGATTGGGTAGCAGGATACTTCAGACGATTTCTTTTTAACTTTTGTCTGTACTTTGGTTCTCAGTGGTTTCTGTGGAATATCGTCTGATTTCTTTTGACTATCCTTTTGGAAGACTGAACAGCAGGATGTTTCTGATGCTTTTCTTTTAATTTTTTCCTTTACTTTTTTTCTCGGGGACTTCGGTTGAATATCATCTGTTTTTCCTTGCTTATCTTTTCTATAAATTGAGCAGCAGGATGCTTCAGATGATTTATTTTTCGGGGGCTTTTGTTGAGTATATTCCGATTTCTTTTGTATATCCTTTTTAAACGCTGGGCAGCAGGATATCTTTTGTTTGGTTCTCGGTGGCTTTGATTCGGGTGATTTCTTTAGAGGCTTTTCCTGGTTTTTGACGTTTTTCGAATCGTCCTCCTTCCTTATTTTGCTCTTCCTATCGATCGAACAGCACCACATATTAAATAAATTTCTTCGGGTATCATCTGATTTCTTGGGCTTATCTTTTGTAGAGATCGGACAGCATGACTTGCTTGCTGGCTCTTTTTGAACTTTTTCTGAGATTTTCACATGTTTGGGTTCAACTTCCTTCTTAGATACATTCGACGATTTCTTTGGTAGCTTGTCATGATCTTTTGGCATCGGCGGCTTTTGTGCGGTTTCGTCTAATTTCTTAGATTTCTCTCTTTTAGAGAATGAGCAGCATGACACGGTAGATTCTTTCTTTTGAGGGTTTTCCTCATCTCGGGTCCTCGACGGTTTTTGTTGAACGTCAGTTTGTTTCTTTGGTTTTTCTGTTTTTGGGAACGAACAACAGGATACATTCGACGATTTCTTTGGTAACTTTTCATGTTCTTTTGTCTTAGATTTCTCTCTTTTAGAGAATGAACAACATGACACCTTTGATTCTTTCTTTTGTGGCTGTTCCTGGTCTTGGGTCTTTGATGGTTTTTGTTGAAGATCAGTTTGTGCCTTTGACTTATCCGTCTTAAGAAAGGAGCAACACGGCATATTGGACGATTTTTCTGACAGCTTTTGGCGTTCTTTAGACTTCGGTGGCTTCACTTGAACTTCGTCTAATTTCTTTGATTTCTCTCGCTTGGTCAAAGAACAGCAGGATGCAAAAGATGTTTTTTTGCGGACTCTTTCGGGACTTTTGACTTTTGGCGGTGTTTCTTTCTTCGGCCTCTCCTTTTTAGACAAGGAACAGCATGACATAAAGGCTGATTTCCTAATATCAGGTGTTTGCTCTTGCACTTTTTGTTGGCTAACGGTCTTCTTTGGCTTCTCCGATTTAGGATGTGGCTCGAAAGTTACCGCTGGACGTTTCACATTTTGTATTTTCGGTTTCTTAATTTGTTTATCTTTCTGACATCTTCGTCTTAAATAGCCAAGGCAGGAGCAGTTTTTGCGTTTTATCGGTTTGGTACGTTTTTCCTTTCTGTCAGAAGTATAGAACGAGCTATCTGATTTACTCTTACCAATTTTAGGTTGCTTTCTACGTTTTACATTGATTTCTGCTGACTTGATCTTTCTGGGTGTGAATGGTTCATCCTCGGACCGAGGTTTTTTTTTTTTAGACTTCGAACCGCAGCAACCCGGCTCCTCTGGTAGAGGTGGTGGCGGCGCTTTGCGCACCACTTTCGGTTTCTCTCTTGCGTATGTTTGCTTCAACTTTTCCAGTAGCTCGATTTCTTCGGGCGTCAGTGGACATTCCAGCAGCTCTGTTGGCTTTTTACTTTTCTTGGGTGCGCTCTGCGCCAATTTATACGCCTCGAATTCCTCCTCCTGCTTATCAGCCTTAGTTTTTTTCTTTCGTGTGCCACAACATCCTACCTCTGATTTTTTGTCCTTATTCTTTTGTTTTTTATCGCTCTCACGCTGGGATTGTGAGCGACGCTGCCGCGAGGAAGCGTCACCTTTACTAGTCCTCGCTCTTGACTTTGATGGGCTCCCGGCATCAGACTGGCGCGACTTATGCTGTTTATGCGTGGCGCTGTAGACTGAGTCATCACTTGAGCTTTCAAGATAATCAAGATCTGCATCATGTTCTCTCTTCTTGTCTTTCTTCTTCTTGAAGCATGTTGTAGCTGTTGTCGGCTTGTTGGCTGTTGGTCGCTGTCTGGGTCTGGTGGTATAGATTGATTTGAGCTCTCTGTAACGTCTAACCTCTTCTTGTGTTTTGAATCTTCCATGCAAAGACGAATTCGGTCGACTGCGGCTCTTCCTTTCATGCTCTCTTCTCGGAGACTCCCTTTCTTTAGATTTTCTCCCTTTTGATCTCTCCCTTCCTACTCTTTCTTTGGATTTTCTTCTTTTCGTCTTTTCCGTGTCTTCCCTTTCTTTCGAGTTTCTTCTTCTTTTCTCTTTATCCACTCTTTGCTTACTTCTCGATCGTTGCGACGATTTTTTGAAGCACAGAAATCCTTTTGATTTGTCTTCCTCATCCTCGTCTTCTACTACCGTCCTTGAGTAAACTTTCGATAATCTACGTAATTCCTGTTGCACATCTTCATCTAGCATCACATCACAATCGCAGTCACAGCCGTATATGTCCGTCAACGATTCGCCCATTTGCTTGGCGTGCGGATTGAACCAGAGTTCGCGCACCTCCTTCCCCTTCCGCTTGCCCCGTGCTTCATCTCGTTTAAGACTTGATTTAGGCATCGCGCCGCGTGGTTTAGCTGAAGGCATTATGTATATACGATATAGGTATTCCTTTTTACACGATCACACAAATATGTAACTGTATTGGAGAATGCGTGACCGCAGGTTTTCCACAAATCAGTTAAATTTTTGTTGTGTTTTTATTTATATATATATTTTTTTTCAATTACTTGCGCATGCTGATCGCGCTAATTTTGGGTAACGTAATCCTTTACGTTGTTTTGTTTGTAATTTTCCAAACGTAAAAATTTCGAAATTGTTTACAGAAACAACAAAAAATTTTGAATATAAAAATCAATGAGAGATAAATTGTTGAAATGAAAACAAGTGTCGAAAGGTTTGATTGAATATCTTTTGTAAAATTCCCTACATAACGTTGCATGTAAGTGGGAGTCGAAGAGGGGAAAAGTGTATGATTTTGTGTAAAAATCTGATAAACATATAGAAATTCCATCTTGTAAAATCTTGTATAAGTCCCATCGATGTCATTTGCCTACCTCGAAGACGCGATTTGATATTATTACTGGGTTGCAGCCATCGATCTTGACTACTCGAACAGAGGTCGTAAATAGCACGTTAGATATACATATGTGGAACTAGAAATCACCACCAAGTCCGAAGAACCGCAGAAAAAAGCTTTTAATCCCGACGTCCACAAGAAAGATCTACTGATTAAATAACATAAATATCCATGAGTGTTGCAGTGATAGGATTTAGTTGAAATATGCACCGTCATAATACCCCCCTCGTAGAAGCCCCTCTCCTTATTTGCGAAGAACTCGGACAACCACTTCTCACAAGCCTTTTTGAGTTCAACTTTGCACCAACAAGGCGTTCGCCATGGACGGGAACAGGTGGTAATTACTTGGCACTATGTCCGGGCTATATGGTGGATGCGATAAAACCTACCATCCGAGCTTACGTAGCTTCTGACGAGTCATCAACGAAGTGTGTGGTCTGGCGTTGTCCTGGTGGAACCCTATACCCTTTCTGTTGGTCAATTCTGGACACTTCTGGTGGATCGCCTGCTTCAAGTGGTCCAGTTGTTCTAAGTAGATGATAGAATTAAGCGTCTGGCCATATGGGAGCAGCTCATAGTGGATGATTTCCTTCCAATGCCACCAAACGCACAGCACCTGGCCGGCAATCCCGGCTTGGGCACTGTTTGGGACTTTCGTTTTCGCTTGATATTGCCGTAGGTGATCCATTTTTCGTCACCAGTCACCATCCGCTTCAAAAGTGGGTCAAGTTCGTTCCGTTCAGCAAGATATCGCAGGCGTTGATTCGGTCCAGAAGGTATTTTGCGTCCTCTTGTCAGCGTTTTTGCACATTCCTTGTTCGAAACAATCTCAGGAACCATCGTTGGTAAGTGACCTATATTTACATCCTATCTACATACGTCATGAAGGATACATACCTTATGACTTCATTTCAATTTAAAAATTTTTTGATTTTTATCATTTTTATATATTTTTTTGTTACACTAATAAAAAATGAAGATTGTTCATGAAGAATAGACCTGTTCGTACAAAAATTTTACAGACAAAAATATTCAGAAAAATACATATGAGCCTTATCCTTCTCCAAATGTGGTACTAGGCCAAACTAACGTTGCAACTACATCTCAAACGTGTCCGCTCCTAGACCGGACCTTTATAGTCACATGTCAAATATAGTAGTGCCCGTTAAGTATGAAAGGCAACCTCATGCCTACATCCTTTGTTAAGATGTTTGTGGTATTTTTTCTGTGCCTTAAGGCTCGGTAAGAGACTGTACCTCACCTTACGTGCTCGTGCTATGACTGCGCCAGTTCGCTGTGTCTTACCCAGCACATATTCTGGCATATAAGCTTTCTCCATATCCAAGTCGCTGTTGGACGTCTCGCTTCGTATTTGTGACCTGCTTCTCTGCTTTGAATTTTGATTTGGTATGTGTTTTTTATTTTTTTGTTTACTTGCTCTCTTTTCTTTGGTATCCTGGTTGGTTTTTTCCTCCCTTTGCTTTTGTTGCTCTTGTTTTTCTTGCTTACATTTTAGAGACGATTTGGATGACTTCGTTTCTGCGGCCTTGTTTATTCTAGTTTGTGAAATCATTATTTGACATTGGTTTTGTTGCATGATTATGTTTTCTAATTCTTGATAGAGCGCCTTGCAGTAGGAAATGTCTTCTGGCTTAGTTTTAACAGAACACTTATCTTCTTTTGATTTCCTGTCTTTGTCCTTTAATGGTTTATGACTGCTGGAGCAGCAGGAACAGAACGAAGACTCAGACGGTTTAGTTTTTTCTGCTTTTTTATATCGTTTTTTCAGTTTTGCTTGATCTTCCCGGAAAGGACTTTCGGGAGCAGCCTTATCCTTCGATTTCTCTTTTTTACTTCTTCGTGAAAACAAATTGTATTTTCTGACTGACTTATCTTGAACAACTTCTTTTTGTTTAGCTTTCAATGGTTTCGTTTTCGAATCCCTATCACTTGTTCCTTTTGAGCAACACGAACAACAGGAAGTACCCGATTGTTTCTTTTGAACTTGCTCTTGACTTTTTGCTTTTGAAAGGTGAGTTTTGCTATTTGTAGGCTTCTTTGGTCCCTGTAATTTTGTGGACTTATCCTTTTCACTTTTTGAACGAGAAGAGCCACATGATATTTCTGATTTTTGAGCTTGCACTTTTTCTTGACTTTTTGCCTTTGTGGGACTTTCGTTGGGTTTAATCAACTTCCTTAGTCTATAGTTTGGAACCTTATCCTGGCTAGTAGCTTTGGAATCTGCCAACTCTTTTGATCTACTATTTTTAATTTTGTCCCGACTTCTACTTTTTGTTGCTTTCGTTTTAGATTCGTCCAATTTCTTTGTTTTCTCTTTTTCTCCACTAGAGCGACAAGACCAACAAGATGTTTTCGAAGGCTGCTTTTGAACTTTTTCTTGAATTCGAGCTTTCGAAGGCTTTTGTTTAGAATCAGCTAGCACCTTTGACTTATCCCTTTGAACTTTGTCCTGAACTCTACTTTTTGATAGTTTCTTTTTTGATTTGTCCTGCTTCGTTGTTTTATCTTTCTCAGCATTGGAACGACAAGACCAACAAGAAGTTTCCGAAGGCTGTTTTTGAAGATTTTCTCGAGAAGGTTTAAGTTTAGCATCAGCCGACGGTTTTGGTTTATTTTTTATAATTTTCTCCTGACTTTTACTTTTTGATGGTTTCTTTTTAGATTCGTTCGGTTTCTTTTCTTTGTCCTTCTCACCACTGGAACGACAAGACCAACAAGAGGTATTCGAAGACTGCTGTCGAACCTTTTCTTGGCTTCTCGCTTTTGACGGGTTATGCTTAGAATCCAGGGGCCTCTTTGTCTTTCCTCTTTGAATTTTGTCTTCACTTTTACTTTTTGACATAGACCTATCTTTTAGAGTTTTGTCTTGGCTCTTGGTTCTTAAGGGTTGCTTCTTATCTTTTTCTTTATTTGAACAACAAGACCAACACGACGTCTCGGATGACTGGTTTTGAACTTTTTCTTGACTTTTAGCTTTGAAGGGTTTTTCTTTGAAATCTCCAGTTTTCTTTCGTCTACCCTTATGTACTCTTGCAGGATCTCTGGCAAATTGTTTGTTGTCCTGACTTTTGCTCCTTGCAGTTCTTTTTTTATGTAGATCCGATTCTTTAGTTTTGCCATTTGTGTCACTAGAACGACAAGACCAACAAGATGCCTGTGATGATTTTCTTTCAATTTTCTCCTGACTTTTGCTAGCTTTTGTATGTTTCTGTTTAGAAGAGGTAGATTTTTTTGAATGACCCTTTTGAAGTTTTTGCCCACTCTTGGATTTTGTAGGTCGCCTTTTAGATTGATCTACGTGTTTTGCTTTTTCTTTCTTATCGCCTGAACGACAGGACCAACAAGATGATTCGGATGTTTTCTTTTGAAGAGTTTCCTTACTGTTGGAATTGGAAGCTTTTTGTTTAGAATCAAGATGTTTCTTTGATTTTTCTTTTTTAAAATCTTCTTGACTTTGATGCTTTAATAGCTTCTGCTTGGAGTCATCCTTCGCTCTGTCTCTGTACAGTTTCTCCGCACTTTTATTCTTGGGAGGCTCCTTTTTAGATGTATCTGGTTTTTTTGTTGTATCCTTTCTAAAACAAGACCAGCATGACGTGCCTGATTGTTTCTTTTTCAGTTTTTCCCGACTTTCGACTTTCGAAGCATGTTGTTTTGAATCACCTGCCTGTTTTGGCTTCATCCTTTGAACTTTTTCGTGACTTTGTGTAAGTGAAGGTTTCCGTTGTCGTTTAATTGGCTTTTCTTTCTGAACTTTTTCGCCACTTTTGACTTTAGCTGGTTTACTTTTACTGCCAGCATTTGCTTCGGGCTTGTCTTTTTTATGGCCTGCAACAAGATCTTTATTATTTATTGTAGAATAATTCCAACATTCTTACCTTTTTCCTTAATGTTGCTATGTTCGAAATTATTTTTGGCTCTTAAACAAGGACAGCAAGACGTTTCAGAGGCAGTATCTTTTTTTAACGAGCTTCGTTCTAGTTGTTTGGATATAGGTTTTGCTTTCTTCGATTTTGTTAGAGGATGAATTTTACCTCTCGCTGTAGCTTTTCTCTTATCACCAGGCGGTGGTTTCCGGTTCACGGAAGAAGATGAAATTTGTACTTTTGGCTGTGTTTTCAATTCCGGTTTAGGATGAAAAGCTGGCTGATTACGACGTCTTGCCTTTCTGCCATCAGTGGTTGGTTGTGGTTCATATTTCGTAGAAGATAACGGTGGTTTGTTTTTACTTTCAGATTTGGGATGAAAAGCTGGTTGTTTTCGCCGATTTACATTCACATTCCTACCTTTTTCTTTGTCGATAGGTTTTGTGGCTTGTTGCTTACGCTTTTCCGGTTTCGCCGGGGAAAAACTTACGGCTGTGGGAGGCTTCTTTCGTTTTTTAACTGACTTGGTTTTTGTATCTGGTTTATCGCCTTTAGTCTTTTGCTTCTTGCGACATAAGAAAGAGCAGCAAGACGTTTTCTCCGAATCAACATCATTTGGCGAGTTCTTACTTTTCGCGCCCTTAATGCTTTTCGATTTTCGCTTAGAATAAACCGATTTGCTCGTATCAATTTCGTTTCTATCTCTTGCACGTATGCCTACGGATTTTGTTTTTCCGGGTGCATGCTCTTCATCCACTTGTAAAGAGATCATCTCCCGGGTGGGATATTTAAAAATATGTTCCTTATTTCCATTCTTAGAATCGGGCGAAGCATCGCAGGAACAGAATGGTTTGGCTGCCTTATCGAATTGCTTACTCTTGGAGTCATTGGTTTGGGTAAACCATTCCGTTGCCTGGTGTTGCTCGATTTCTTTAGGATAATTATCCCCACAACTGCACTCACAAGAGTAACATTGATCACATAAATCAGTCTCTGCCTGCCGCTGTTTCTTTTTAGAGTTCGAGCCACAACAGCCTGTTTCTTCCTCTGTTGTAGTAGCTGTTCGCGTTTTGGGGGTCGATTTTTGCTCCTGCTCAGCTTTCACTTCACGTGTGTAAGTGGCTCTAAGGATTTCCAGCAGCTCCATTTCTCCTATTGTGGGCGCACATTCCGCCTCCAGGTTTGGCATTGGAGTTTGTTTGTCAGAGCAATGTGCAGGTGTGTAAGCTTCATATTCCCGTTGCTGCTTATTACCTTTCGATTTTTTACGCATTCCGCAACAGCCAATATCAGAGTCTTTGTGGTCGTTATCTTTTAACTCCACATGCTCTCTTTCGTCTGCATACATGGGAGCATAAGGTCGATCGCGTGGATAGCCGCTGTCATTGCTCCCTTGCGGTCTCGTTCTTGGTTCCGTCTTACTCTTACGTGATCTGTGCTGTCTTTGCGCGGCCGTGTTTACTGAATCAGCACTTGAGCTTGTGGCATGCTTTTTTGGACTGCGTCCTTTGACTTCAATCGTTTTCTGTGGGTTAGACTTTGTTTCAGTATCATTTTGCTTATCTGAATGCTGTGGATTTCTTGGTTTTGTGGTATAAATGGCTTTAAGTTCACGATAGCGTTTAGCTTCCTCACGCGTTTTAAATCGTCTATTCACGGGAAACGGTCGATTACGACTGCGACTTATACTTTTTTCCTGCACTTTTTTCGTATTGTCTTCCTCGTTTGACTTTTGCCTTTTTCTTTGCCCCTTTTCTTCTCTTTGCTTGCTGTGTGAACGTTTTGCGGATGATTTTTTAAAGCACAAAAATCCTTTGGTTGGTTCCTCCTCCTCTTCATCAACCGATCTAACCTTTCCCTTCCTTTTAGTTGTCGGTTCCGTTTCCTCTTCATCTTTCATACCCGGCGGGTTCTTATGTGAGTAAACATTTGCTAATTTTCGAAGCTCTCGTTGCACATTTTCGTCCTGCCAAATGTGACAATCGCAGTCACACAAGCATATGTTCATGCGCGACTCGCAAATCTCCGTCGCAAGCGGGTTGAACCAAAGCTCGCGTACCTCCTTCTGCCTAGATGGGCTGTGCTCTTCAGCGCGCCTTTGATCCTGCTTGCGCTTGGCAAGACAATGCGTAGCGGTTGAGGGCATTTTGTATTACAAGCGACCAAGCAAGCTCTCCGCGAACCAGTGCTCTATTTTCACGAATATTTTTGTCTTTACATGCTAATTTTGGTTTGGATTGTGTCGGAGTTTTGTTGAAACTTTAGAAAATCTTTTTTGTTAACATATTAGCACAAAAATTTTATTAAAAATAAATTTTAATGTGAAAAAAAAAATAGAACTGAGACAAGACACTTGTCGGTGATGACAATCCATCATAATTGAAACGCTACCGTATTGTGTGGAAATGAAATATATTTTTTTACTTGCTAAACTATCCTCTTGAGCCTCAAGCGTCCTTCCGAGCCTCAAGCGTTTCCATAAATCCACTTTACCATCATATCAAAGCTCACAGCCGTGGCATTTTCATTTGATTGGTGGTCGCACTCTTCTGCGCGGCAAATTATAATTACTCATGCCACGGCGACCTCTGCGCCTTGGCTTACGCTCATCTGCTTCCTTTTGCTCGCGCGCCATGCGTTCTGAGAGCACGTGAAAATACTCCTCTAGCGACGATGTGCTTGGCGTTTCATGCGGATCTTTATAAATGTTCCGATTGTGTCGCCTTATAGCATTGATGGCTTCCACGTATTTCATATTTGTATGACTACTGCTCGGTAAGTGGTCAATATTTGCTGTGCTACATCTAAATTTCCGCTTCTTGTACACCTTTTGCATCTCTGCTTCACTTGACGCTTTTTCTTCCAATGTCGTCACTCGCACTGGCGCCTTTTTACGAGCTTTCAAAAACGGCAAACAATTTCCGAACCTCCCGTGCGATATTGTGCTTTCGATTTCGTGTACTGTTTTCTGCTCTTGCAGCGCACACTCTGCATTAGACGCGAGCACCTCAGGGGTTCTTGAAAAAAGTTGCTTTTTGTTAACGATTAGCGCACTTTTACTTTCACCTTCATTTTGCAATGACTTCGCTTCAGATCTTAAGCAATTCAATCTGAAGGCCAACATCTTTTCTCCAATTGTTCGTTCGTTTTTCACGCACGGGCTTGCAGGCTGCTTCTCTTTCGCTATGGGTTTTGGTGTCTCTTCATCTTTTATGTTCTGTTTTAATGATTTTCCATTTGCCACCTTTTGTTTTAATATTCTTGCTCTTCCCATCATTCTCGGCTTTAACACCTTCTCCTCACTGAGCTTATGCTTCAAAGTTTCGTTATCCTTCACCGGCTGCTCCGCTAGTTTAGTAGCGTGTTGTGCTTTCACTTTTTCTTTGGCAATACGCGTTGCTTGCAGACCACGCTTGAGTTTGCGGCATAGCGTGTTCTCCCTCTTACATTTAATAGTTTCGTGCGCATCGTTCTTATTATTATCCTTTATCACTGGCTTTGGCGCACACCGAGAAGAATCGGGTTTTCGTTTCGGTTTAAAATAAAGCATGAGGCGTTGTAGTGTGCTGCGCCGGGTTGCCGTGCTGAATTTTTGCGGTAGCGCTTGGACGCCACTCTGTGGTTTGCGCGTACAACTCGGGTTTGTTGGCAGCGGCGCGACCCTGTTGGTACCTGCTGTTGGTTTAAGCTGTTGCAGCGGTCTCTTTGGCTTCACATTGATTGCTTTTGCTAATACGTTTTGATTTTTCCTTACCCCAGCGCCGACCTTGCTCTTCCCAGCCTTGATTACAGGTGGCTCTGTACATTGTCTCACTGGTTGATAGCCTTTGTTAATTCGTGGCGTTGAGACACAGTTATATTTCGGTTGTAATAGTATTCTTAAATCGCGGTTAACTCTTCTTAAGTGCTTCAAGATCTCCATCTCTGTGCGTACGAAATGTGGTAGTTCCTTCCGTCTTGTTTCATTTTGGCGCACATTCTTTCCTTTTGTTGCCTTCCAACCCTGATTTGGCTTGTTTGGCGATTTATTTGCTGGTTGCGCAGTCTGTGTGGTGTGGGGTAGACCGGTTGGGGTATTCCACTTTTTTGAGCTTTCTGATGTTTCACCACTAGGTTTCTGGTGGACTTCCGAATTTATAGCATCTTCCATGCTGGAAGTGGTTATTACGGTCTATTGTTTAAACTTGAATTTTTCTACTAATATCATTTACTCTTTTTTTTGCAAGAAACAATCAAAAAATATAAAAAAATGTCATTTAATAAAAAGTATTCACTTTTTTGTAATTTTGACAATTTACAATATTGAATAGATCGTTTCATAAACGCCCACATTTGGCGCAAAGAGTATGTGTTCAGTGAGTTCTAAAAGTTCTAAAATTATAGGGCTGTGTTCCTTGCGACTCCACGCTTTCTTAATGAATTCTAAATGTTCGATAACGAGAGAACCCAGCTCTGTGTGCCCAGCTCTGTGTGGAGATAGCTATGCAACCGTGTATATGGCCTTCTAAAGTTCTAGACAAGCGCGTCTAAAGTTCTGCCGGTTCTTGCTCACAAGATTAGACGATTACTAAATTGTCATGCCTTTGCAGACTTTGGAGCTAATCAAAACCTCAGTGTAAATAAAGAAAACACGCGTCCTTAAAAGACCCTAAAACCTAAAATTAATCTTCCGGTCGCAGTTAAATATTCTAAAGCTTCGTTTACAGTGAATATTTATTGGGACATTTGGAATACATAAGCGGACATTTTTAAATGAGCCAAAGTAATCTGTAAATTGCATATCACCACAAGACACATTGCTTCTATGGGTGCAGTTATAATATAAAAACAAGACACACTTCCACAAGCTACGCTCATATGTTATGAGTACAATTCCGGGGTCAAAGAAAGCCGAACATTTTTTCCAAGCGACTTAAGCTTCTGACTCCTGCACACCATTTGACGATTTTTTCTTCAGTTTGCGTCTTCTTCGAGAGTTCGGTAGTGTCGCTGGCGGCGTTAGGTTTTCCATAGACTTTATGTTTAGAGAATTCGAGCCGGTTGCGTATGCGATTTCAAAGCTGTGATTTTGTGGTTCGAGTATGAATGCGTTGTTCCTCACGAGCGGTATCCGTATAGAATCTGCCAGCGGTCTGTGCTTTTGGCGCTTTCGTGGCTTGTTAATCTTTTTTCTAGACGCTGAACGGCCTTTTGCTTTACTTGATTTCCCCGCATCTTTTGTATTTTGTTGCTGTAGTCGTATTTTCTGCGGGCAACTGTTGGTGGTTTTGTCGGAAGTACCATGTTTTTTGTTATGACGCTGCTTGAGTTGAGTTTTGATGTGTACCAACATATCTTCCAGTGACGAAGTGCTCGGCTCACAGCGTGTTTCGTTTTCCGATGAGGAATACGAGGATGATTTGGCAGCAGCCATACTTGTTGAGGGAACATCATCAGCCATGTGATTTAGGGAAGTTGTGCTCAACGATTCGTTAAATTTCACGCAAGAGTTTGTTGCAGTTTGGACCAGCAGACGTTTATTACTTTTCTGACGCTGTCTTAAGAGCTCTAGAGAATTTTGCGCAGATAGTTTGTAAAGTTCCGAGTGACAAAGACTTGAATTCGCACGGTGTTTTCTCCATGGTTTACGCCGTCGTGGCGGCAAATTTTTATTTCTATAGTGCTTACATGTACTTCTCGGCACTTTGACCCTTGCGTTGAGCTTCGCTTTCGTTTTGGATTTAATTGGTAGATTGGTAGACGGTTGTATGGACCTTGCGCTCGAATATGAGTGGACGCTGGGTTTGTCGCAAACTCTGTTCACGTCACATAATTTGGAAAGCGATATATGCATTTTTTTGGAATAATTTCTCTGTTTTGTCTCTTTTTCTTTCGCGTCGACTTCATTTTCACGCACGCGCTCCAACTTTTTCCGTTGCGCATGGAATCTTTGTAGTGTGTTTTTACGTTTCTTTACCAAACCTATATGCTCCAACGAATCACGTGGTTCAATTGAGGCAGCAAAGCCTTCCTTTTTATATTTCCTAGATTTCAATTTCTTAACATGGACCACAACTGGTGGCTCGTCTTCTGCTTGACAATTATCCAGTTCAGCTTCCATGTAAGAAAGTTTCTGTTGGTATATTTCGTTTGCCGCTTCGTGTGAGAGTTTGCTTCCCACGCATAGGGATGTCTTTAATGACCACTCACTTATTTTCAGTTTTTTCATCTCAGTAGAAATTTGTGCGAGATCATCCACCTCAGAGGAAAAATCTATCGCAACCTTCTCCTCCACTACATCGTTCTGCGAAATATCTCTGCGTGCTTTGGCGCGTAAATGTGTCAGTTGCGTGCGTTCTCGTCGTCTATCGATGTCTTTAAGCCTTTCCGGTTCTTCACAAACTAATTTTGTTTTCCCATGTACTATACCGCGCGATTCCGCTTCCGCGTATCTACGCATGTTTGCCATTTGCAGGCTTATTTCAGAGTCTCGCATGCGTGTTATATCCCTCTTACGCCAAATTAGTTGCAATTTATTGCTTTCTTTTGTTCGTTTGCCCTCATGTTGTTCGTCCAAGGTGATTTGGACGAAAAGATCTTTCCGAACCTGGAAATGCGTATGCCGATTGTTGTCCTTGATTTCCGACCTTTCCTTATTATTTTCTTTATCCTCGCATCTCTTATGCGTTCTAGCTGCTCTTTCCTCTCTACTCTTTCGTTTGCTTATAACACTCTCTTTCCTTTGCACTTTCTTCGTGAGCCCCGCTGTGGCACTGCGGCATTCCGCTTTCAACATATTTCCGCAAAGTGATACTCCCGATTTGGGTCCATAACCCGAACTCAGCGCAGCCAATTCATAGTTTTCCTTCGGTTGAAATATACCTCCACTACACACATCGGCTTTGATATTTGAGCGTATTTTTATGCGTGACGTTTCGTTGAAGTTTTTTTTTTGCTAAACTCTCCATCCTCCCCGCCAGCCATACGTTCATTGTATTTACTTTGCCTTAAACTTGAATTCCTATTTTTTGTGGATTTTGGTGAGTCCGAGAAGCATGTGTCGCTTATGGTCTGTATGAGTCCACGCCGTTCATCCTGCCGTGATCTTGACTTTGCTCTGCTTTGCCGTTGTGGCCTACTTGTACGTTTATCAGTTGTTGACGTAGTTGTCGAATAACTCTTATGGCGTTTCTGAAGCCTTTCGCGAGGTACGTCGCAAAAGGGTGCCCGCTCACTCTTTGTATCTACGCCATACAATGGATTTCTAGCCAACATGGCCTGTTCGTGCTCCTCCAACAAACTGAGAAACTCTGGGGAGATGTGCTTAAAGCTTTTCGGATCCATGAGTCGCTGTTCACCATCTCGTATGGGTCGTGCCAACTGCAAATGCTGATGCGGTTGGTACGACTCACGCGACGAGATGCCAAACATTTTGCACTTCTCACTTAAATTCCCGCCCATGTTCTGCTCACGCTGGCACTCATACCACGTAGTAGCCGTATCCGGTACGTAAATACTCGACTTCTTCGCGGCAGACCACAAACTGTCGGTGATCTCATTGCAATCAGTGCGACAAGGTACATTGCTGCGACCCAGCTGTTGCAAACCCATTTGCTGGTTCAAACGTATGGCCTGATTGGCGGCTTCAGGCATGACATTACTGTTAATACTGTTAATGAAGGCGCTATAGTTCGAGGGGCATAAGTAGTCTTGTTCTGCTTGTTGTTGTTTCACTCGTAAACGCTCCTGCTGGGCCTGATATTTATTGAATGTTGGCTGGTTTTTGTTCGTAAAGAGATCTGGGCCATAATAATTGCCGCAACGTGAAGCTGCCAAAACTTGCGACGTTAAGTAGCGATAACAGTTAGTATTACCGAAATTTCCGAAATTCATGCTGCCGAGTTAATGATGTTCGTACATTGGAGACCGAAACATTTACTATGTAATATGTACACTTAATATGGGGATTTAGTTCGTTTTTCCTAATTTTTGTTTTTATATTTTTTTCCGAAATGGAAAACGTTTAATCTACGAAAAATTTAATTTGAAAGTGACAAAATTTGAGTTGTTCTTTGAGCGGTCGAACTGCTGAAAACAGACTTTGAAGTATACACCTTTGCTGGAAAAGGGCGGCGTTGCCATGCTGACGGAATATGATTCTTTTACTTGATTGCGTGCTTTCATGATCTATTTGCTTGCTTGAAGGCCTTAGCGGAATAACGCTTTATGTGTGCCTATACTTAAGAGTGTCTTAAACGTGTACTAGGTGTAGTAGGGTCTGGACTTACAACAGTACTTTCCATATTTGTATGATCGTTCTTTAACATGATCCTTGCTATTTTTCTCGATCCCTGCTCGGGTTTCCTTAATTGGAACATCTATGTAACTGGGAATCCACTATTCATATGAGTATGAATGGTAATCTCACTCTTTACAATTATAATTTTAGACTGGATCTTACTCGAAAGCCTTAACTACAAAATTTGAATATTATTGAGAGAGTAGTTCATTCCAGTTGCGTAAAAATTGTAGAGAAACCTCTTTTTCAGTTTAAAAATATAGCATTTCTGAGCTTTTAAAATATGTAATATTTAAATTATTAACCATTTGAGAATTGCAGACATTCCAGCCAAGGGTGCGAAATAATTTACTCACATATTGTCTCTCTTCTCTCTTGCAGAATCGTTTCCGCTATACAGGCCACATTCTCTTTTCTGGTCGGTTTCATAGTATGCAAGTCCACGTGCAGCAAATCGTTCGTGTATGCCTCACATTTCCTAATGGAGGCATATGGTTGGTTTGGCACCGCTTACTTTATGTACGACATTTGGTCAATGTACAAAGTGCACACACAGAAAATCGCCGACAAATTGAAGCTGATGCGTTTGAATGCAGCCGCCGCGGGTGCAAATTCGTCAAATGGCGTCAATGGCGTATCACTAAAGAACAACAGCAATGGTGTGTCAAGTGCTGGTAGTGACAGCGGCGATGAGTCACCTGTACGTGTGTCCGCTCAGCAACGCGAAAACGATGACATCTACGACTATGATGGCGAATGCGTGCAAATACCGAAGGATGGCAAATGGGATTTCATCAAATATGTGATCACGCATCCGGTGATGATGATACATCATGTTTTTATTGGCACTTTCGGCCTGCTGGTCGTAACGGTGAGTGTGTTACGCTTAAATTTTGCATTTCTATTCATATTTAATGTTTTCTCCTATGTAGTACATACGCGGCGGTGGTCACTGCATTTACAGTTACATGTTCATGATGGAGTTCTCCACACCATTTGTTTCGATGCGCAGCATATTGAGCACCATGCGTTTGAAGGACTCGCGTGCATACATCATAAACGGTCTGCTAATGTTGGGTTCCTTCTTTGTGTTTCGTGTCGTTATGTGGCCTTATGTCATGTACCGTTATAGTGTGGCTATAAATGTGAGCTTCTGGCAGGTAAGAAACGTCGGCAAGCGTTATCATGGAGGATTTATGATTCACTGCACGCAAGATATATATTTTTGACTTGCTATGACAATTTTAGTTACGTAGAACGCTCTTTATTTGGCTGTGGTGGTTTGACTGGTTCTACGTTATTGAAATTGACTCGTTTTAACGTATTTATTTCTCAAAGCACTTTCTATACATTAGTGGGTTTCTCAGTAAACGACAGATCTCCTCTTCTAAGTAAAAATCAGGCAAACTTCGTTTATAGTTTTTGTGAGAATACCGCTTTATGTATCAAATTAGCCCCTCCTTATTAATGTCTATTAGAAAACCGTTATAGATATTATTGATCTCAATAATTTGCTACTTGTTATTTTCTTTCAGGCATTGACCACTTTACCACGAGGTTGCATTATTAGTATCATGATACTCTTCCTACCTCAATTGTATTGGTTCTTTTTGATGGTAAAAGGTGCATTAAAAGTGAGTAGTAATATCTAAAATACTAATTAGAACTAAACTAATTATTTTTTAAACTCAAATTTGATTTTTTCTTATTTTTCAGGTCTTTTCAACGCCCAAACCAAAGGAAGTTGCACCGAAAAAACTCAGGCAATCGAAAAATAATAATCTCTCACCGGTAACACCAAACGCTGAAAACGACTTTAGCCAATTTTGTGCAAATGAGGCCAACAACGTTGGCACCAAACCGTCAACAATATTCCACCGGCAACCATTAGAAACTAATAATGGCAAAATTTAGATAGACCTACAAACAAGTTGAGTTTTAGGAGCAGCCAAATGCAGTTAATCGCTAGAATAGTGCGCAAACTAGTAGAAAAAATCCTAAGTGGCCCGGCGCCACACGCGAAATTTTCGTTAGCTGCTACGCTGCGCAATTCAATAAAGTTTGTACAAATTGAGTTTGTGATTAATATACTTATACATACCTACATACATTGTACGGCACAATTTACCGAATAGCTAACAATTTGTGTAAAATTAATTAAGTGACGATTAACTCTCAATTAACTTGTATGCATTTCCAGAGTCTTCTGTTATAGATTTGAATTACGCGCTGCTGGACAAGCCACAAAATAACATTCTAAGCAAAGTTAACGTATTAATATTTATACAAAGCAACTGTTTAACTTAAATAGCGAGTTGTTACTCCAAAATATTGAAAATATTCTTTTTTGCAATGATTGTCTTCTGGTATGTTCTTCTACTTATTGCTGTATATGTATAGGTGTATTTGTGTAATAGAGCGTATACAAAAGCTAATTATTTTAGCATTACACATAATCATTTACAATAAACAAATTACTTTTAAACATTTATTAACATTATATACGAAATTTACCACATAGCAACTTACATACTTACATATTTGTAATTGTATAAAAACCGAACAAATAGCTATTATTAATAATAATTAAAGTCATGTAAAATTATAGTGAATGCAGTACAACTAATTTTTCTAATAATTTTTCTTCTTGAGTTCCTTTAATTACTAACATACGCAAAGAAATAACAATTTGTGTACTTGAGTATTGATTAATTATAAAATTGAATTTGTATGCATAAATTGCCCACATACTAATAAACAAATGTATGTATAATAGATGTATATTTAACAAAAAAAAAATCGCAATTTATAAGCATTTAACGAGCTTCAGCAAATATGTAGAAAACTCAAAGCAAAACAAAACAAACAAAAATTGTACGTGATGAAACATGCAAGTTTTCGCATTTTGCTGTACTTTCTAGTGATGCATTTTAATGAGTTTTTGTGTTGTGAAATATACTACTATACAACGGTATATGTAAATGTACACCAGCAAAATCCACAAACTTTCATGTGCTTAATGTTATCATGTGTGCAAAAAAAATAAAGATTACTACAAATTGTGTGGCTATTTCGGGCGTTTTACTTAAACAATATCAAAGGTATAAAATATCTGGTTTAGAAGGCATGACAAAACGTAGATATCAGCTTAACCACTGTCATTCTTAATATATGTATTTTGTTAACCAGCTAGTTACAGCTCTGTTGTTGTCTCTGGTGTAAGGACAGCAAAAATCTCTGAAGTAATTATTAGGATAGCTGCCGAGTTGACAGTCCTTGGTCTAAATTCGAAATCGTTGATCCGACTCTGGTGGGAACTGTATTATTAACGTCAGTGCATGTTATGTTAGAAAAAGACAACAAGAATAAAAATACTTGAGTTGTAGCACATCACCAAGTGAGGGCACCCCAAAGTTTTATTCTGTAATGTCAGCTGATTTTCGGACACCCGTGCCAGTGGTAACCGGAACCTAGAGGAAGTAGCTTCAGTAGGTTGTTAAGCAATTTAATTAGCTTTTTTTTAACGAAAACATATTTACAAGAATCAATGTTGCTTTTTTGCATACTCCTATTTAAAATTTCTTCAATCAGGTGAACTTTATCGTCCGTAAATCTTTTAAATATATAAGCAAATGTGCGCTTTTCCTTTTCCTGGCGGAAAAATATGTGGACATTAAATAAAAAGCATGTGCTCCACAAAGTGGATTGTATGGGTGGTGATAAACATGTGAGTGGATAAAATGAGATTGACATAGCAAATTTTCGTAAAATAAAAACATAAATTCCACACAAAAATCTAAATGTGTATTTAAATAAGCAAGAATATAATAAATCAATAGACTATCCGATACAAAATAAAATTTATTTAAATTTTAAGTCATCAATGTGTGGAATATATTATTCCTCAAAGTGGCAACACGTGGCCAAAGTCAACGTTAATGCTCGGCAACTCTGTATGGCTCAGTTGATTTCGGAATCTCGGCAGGTACGGAATAAAAAATTGTGCGAAGCGTGTGAATTGTGCGTTGCCTCGTTTACGAACATAATTTCCGGATCGTGTTGTGAAAAAAGTGTATTATAATAGTTTTGTGCATTTGAACGTGTCCGGCGAAATCGCATATTAACCAAAAATGGTGAGTAGAAGCGTTATTTGATCGCACGATAGTTGTATTTGTGCTTAAAAAATGTTAATCGTCGAGCGCACGCTGTTCTATTCTGCAGCGGGTGCTGCGCTGCCGAGGCAGCCCATAAACCAAACCAAGTCAACTTGTTATTACGCCTTAATAGAGTTACTGGTAGTGCCTTAACTATTGTGGCATGTCCGTGTTGTTAATTTCTTGGCGAAGGCTGGTTAAGATTTCTGCAAATCATGAAATCTTCCAAATTTATTTGTCGCTTGAAAGCAGCGCCTGCTGATTATTTCGTAATTTTTTTCATGTAGTGATATGCTGAATGCTCGCTAGTGTTTAGTGCCTTCGCATATTTTGCATAATTATTCATTGTTTGTATTGTGTGCATAAGCGGAGGGTTGGAATAAATTTGTTCTTTAACGTGTTCATAATGTGTCGATTGAATGAAATTGTGTAAGTTGAAAATCAACTATTACAATGAGTATTTTGCATTGCTTTTGTAAAGACATTCGTTTTTGTTTTTTCCTCTTTGCGCGTTGCTATGTCGTCGTTTCATCCAGTCGCTTATCTTCGTTTGTTCTTTTCTTGTGTTTTGTTCTTTAGCAAAGCGTTGTGCTATTCCTCGCCTTTTCTTGTGTTATTGCTGATTTTGTACAGGTAACCAGTATTGTTATCTCGTTTTGTCACACGCGAACGACCGAGTTTCTGACCAGCTGTTGTAAATGTCGATTTGCGAATTCATGTAGGGTTGGGTACGGAGAATTTTCAATTAATTTTTGGAGATTTTTGAATATTCAAAATAAGAATTTTTTTTAATTTCATAAAATGAACATAATAATTTGTGAAGTGTTAGCTATAACTTTTTGGAAAACTTGTAAAGTAAATTTGATGTAACTTTGCTTTTTTTGCTTTTGCTGGATATTAAAAAATGATAAAAAGGAACTTCTGTGCGTTGTGAATATCATAAGACCAATAAATGATGACTAAGGGGAAAAATTACCATTCCATAAACATTAGGTATATGTAACCGGTAAATACGCTAATAAAAAAATGTATTTTTCAACAATAAAATTAATTTTGTAGAAATTAAAAAAGAAACAAATATTTCTAAAAACATTAGGCTTTTTTAAATTAGAAAAGCATAGCGCGCATTTTTAATGTTTATCGATATATTCGTAAATGCCGACAATCAATAGGGTTTATGTTCTTGTTCGCTTTAGAACGTAAATGTTTTTTTTTTTTAAATGATTCTGTTTAGAGGATTTTTATTTATTGATTTCTGGCAACACTGAACGCGGTGCATTCCCGTTTTATATTGACAAAATGATAAGATTTTTATTGCTCCGTTTATTTTTATTTTTATGTATTAACTTTCCAGTATGAATTTCCAAAAAATCGTGTGCCTCGTGTGTCTATTTATAGTCACCACGTTCACTTCGATTTGGTAAGCTTAATTATAATTAGGCTTAAGTTCTGTGAGTCCCAAAGGTACGTAACGCTAGTGTGCCAGTAAATATGTATGTATGTATATACATGCACATGTATATAAGTTCTAGTATGTATGTTTGTACGCTTGCTCTCAGATCACCCTATTGCAGCTAGCTGCAGGAGCTTTCTACTTGGCTCTGCAGGTTGCTATTTCCTGAATATACAATGTCATATGTGCAAGCTTCTACAACAACCAGCCAGTTCGACAGCGCATGCGCGGGCCCACCACCCTTATCAGATCCTGCGAATACATATCCATATAAACTCTTGGCGCTTACACACAATATGAGTATGTATATCACTGCCCATCCAATTTTTTTCATGTATTTTCTTATGCTTCGCAATTTTTCACAGTGTACAATTTGAAGCTGTGAACATGTGTTGATTTTTTCCGTTTTGTTTTGCTCGCACTTTTTTACCAAGAATGTGCTACATTTTTCGCCTCGTTTTATATCGTTTTTTCGTATTTTTGAGGGTTTTTTTCGTTGCGCCAAAGGCGGCCATATACATGCTCGTGCTTTATCGGCGTTTTCTGTTTTTATTTTTATTTTCGCATTTGCAGCAAGTGAAAATAGGAAAATATGCCTGCGTATCCTGGGCATTATCCTTTTTATATTCATGCAACACACATACACAGTTGTCTGTATATGTATGTCGATATGTACTTGTGTGCAGTTAATGGCACATTTGTATATAGGACACAGGACATTCGTTGGCGAAACTGCGCTGCTTTTGTTATTCTAACATTTTTTTGTTTTGTTATTTTTTAGATTTTTCTGAATTATTTTTTCTCATTCATTTGCTGAGCGTTTGCTCTCATTGTTTAGTTCGTTGCTTTCTTTTTGAAGGTCGTTCGTTCTTGGTTTTGTATTTGTTTGTTTATCGGTCAAGGAAGTGAAATCCTTTGGTAGTTCTTTTTATATTTATTTATTTTTCGATTTCCATTAACTTGTGCTGACTTTACGGGTTTTTTTGCTACTTTGGATAGTTTATGATCCCATTAGCAGAGGAGCTGGGCGTCGAAAATTATTTTTTCAATGCTGAAACTACATACATATGTACCTACAATATTTGTATACTTCTCTATAATTGTAGAAAAAAATATGTAGATTAAATAAAAATATTTCGAAATGTATGTATATTTTTGGATTTTATGTAAGTTTTTTTCGAAGTTATGTAAATTTTGTTTGAGGTTATGTACATAAGTAAACCAAACCCTATAAGTTACTCATTATTCTCGTCCTGCTATATGGTGCAGAGGTGGTTTGGAAGTTTTTTGAACAGTTTGTATTTTTGTTTTAGCTATTTGATAAGAGAGGGGTTCGAATGCAGTTGCAAACGCTTCACTATCATGCTTAAACCTTTGCAAATTTTGTTGCAATTCAGGCCTGCAGCTAAAGTTCGCAACAATAGTTTTCAGCCTACAAAATACGGTGCATTGAGGTGTGAAAGCACTACACTGGACGTGGAGGAGGCTGCTACTGAGCTGATGGCAGGTGCAAGTTTGTGCATTTGTGTATTTATGTAGCACTTTCCATGTCCACGCCCTGCTGTACAAGCTCCCTGCGGAGCTGTGTGCACTTCGATAAAGTATTAGGGCTCGGCGTCCAGTGCGACCTCCTCAGAAAATGCGACAGAGCGCCAATAATTGTTTGTATTGCGGCTGTTGGCAGTTGTTAGCGCATCCGTTGGTGGTTGTGGCAGCCGGGGTTTATTTATTTGTACCCCTGCAGTTGGCGGCGGTGGTGGTCTTTTGACCATAGTTTGCCGTTGTATGCTCGTACATGTACCCATATTGGGTATTGCTCGTTAATTGAGGCACTACTATCTGCCCCCACTTGTTGTTGTTGTAGCCGTGTCGCTGCCTGCAACTATTTTGTGCCATTCAAAAGCCTACTGTCCATACACACACACACACACATGCGGCACAAACCGACATAAATCCAAYCATCGGTGAATATTTCATCTACACCAGCCGCCGTCCGCCCGCACGGCAAGCGTCTCTCCACGCATTATATACCAGCCGGGTGTTTTATAGCCGGCATTGGCTTGCCTCCCGTCCACTTGCCACCCACCGCCTAGCGCTCTGTTGTGCTATATGCTTCAATGTTTGCTTTGTTTTTGTGCAATGGCTCTTTGCTGTTGTTGCTGGTGTTGTTGTAGTATTATATCCTATCGAAAGGGTTGTTACGCTCGTTTGACGACTCTTTCCTGCCTTGCTTTTGCGCGCCTGTGCCACTGCTGCTGTGTGCGTTGATATCCTCCGTTGTGCCTGTGCCACACAGCAATTACAACAACAATAAAGGCCAACAACAGCAGCGCAGTGAATTGTGTGCTTCAAAATGAAATTTTGTTAAGCTTGTCGAGAGTATGTGACCCGGTCGACCATAGACACAGCGCCAGTTGATGAGTACGTTAGTTGCTGTGAAGACGTCAGTACTTTGCGGCTCCCAACAAAACGGAACACCCAAAAGTACCAGTGTGGCAGCGTAGTGAAGAGTGCATCCTGCATTTGGTGTGTTAAATTGCTGAAGGTGCCGTTATTTAGTGAGTTTTTAATAGCTTGATTTTTTCTACTTAACGGTGAGTGTGCCAGAAATCTCTAGGTTTACTTCGCAGCTCGCTTCCGCGCCCAAATACATTCAATTCGGCGATTTTGTGTACGCCGCTGAATGGCTATCGATTTTTGAGGTGGCAACATTTACCCGAGAATACACAACATCGCTTATACAGCTATTAAAACGAGTTAACTTTGGCAGTAACTTTGCTGGGGGTCTGGGGTTGTAGACTCTGCCTTCTTTCGACGTGTTTTGTGTGAAAACAACAGAGGCGTTCTCGTTTCGGGTGATAAGAAAATGCACTAAAAGCTAGTTCGGGTCACAAAATAAAAATTTAAGCAATTTATGTCGGAAAGTTCAAACAAAATGTGATAAGAAAAACTACATTATTGTATAAAAGCCGTTAGTAAACTTTTAATGGGTTGAATGAGATAATAAGATTTTCTATTAAAAAATACCCAGAAGGAAACATCCGAGACACCATCATCAGATCGACGAACTGATTCGAATTAGTTTTGAAATGTTTTCTCACGTCCTTTTTTCACCAAGAAGCTGCTCATGCTGCATGCTGTCGAAACCACTGTAGGGTACCGTTCAAAATCTAGTACTTGTATGGAAGACAATATATCTTCACGAAGTTTCCAACCATCAATATCTAGTCTCTGTATGGAAACTTTTTTTTATTTGTGAAGCGTGTTAAAGTTTCGGTGCAGTAGATGTAAACTTTTTTTCTTACTTTTTTGTGCTAAAAGTTCTGTTTAGTACTACACACAGTTTAAGAAGCCCTACTTTCCTGAACTTAATATGTAGTTCGTTTTGCCTTCTTTAATTGATTTGGCACTGTAAACAGTTCTTTTACATATTTTAGACAGCTTACTTACATAACTGGTTTACAAATAACAAACTTGCCTTCCTTATAATGTTTTCTTACTTTCAGGCTTCTTTGAAAAAGTCCATTGATTTTAAAGACGATTTAGATGATGATGATGATTCCTGCTCTGACTTCGATGATGATGAAGATCCAGATAAAATAGAAGTGCCAGGTGAGTGTATTTGATGGTTTTGAAAGAGAATTTGTAATTCTCGAACATTTTATGTATAATTGAATTTGTAGAATTGTGTTTGGAGATTAGGCAACTGGTATAAAATATTCATATTATTTTGTGAATATTTCTAAATTTTGTTACTTGAAACACCTTTTTATCAAAGTTCATAATCCACTAAGGATGGTTATTATACATATATCAAATTTTCTTCGATGATGTGTCTATAGAGAGTGCTATTACTATCTCTGCTTGCTTTCTTGAAGTAAAAAATATCTTGTTTATATACGTCTGATCAATTTTGACCCGGATAAACCAACAACTATTTCACCTATTGTACTACATTTATCGGCTTCAGGTGTCTGAACCCATAAACTTGTTATAAGACTCTGCTGAGATGGCCTCTCTTGCCTTCAGCGAATTATAATTTTTCCGGTTTCGGCTCTTATTTTCCAGATTGTTGGAGAGTTTCGGCTTCAGGCCGAGTGTGCGGTCCTTGACCGGATAAAAACCAGGTTCTTTCCGGTTACTTAGCCCCGACTGTCGTGGGAACGGATACTTTTAACGGTCGATCTTTGTAGCCTTATCCATTAAAGTTCTCCATGTCCAGCAAGAAGTATATCTTCAGTTTGGATATGCACTTACAGTCAACCCCAATTGACATTTAAATTTTTCCGTCCTAACTAATGATGTATGGTACCATCGAAAATACTGTTCCCAAGCGAGATCTGCCTTTACAACAATTAATACTGCAATATTTCCCACCCGAACTGCTCTTTCCTTTTGCATAGTTCTGAAAGTTCGTAAAATCTTCCTGTGCCCTACCCTACCACACCATCATCCACCACTTTGTTGAGTCTTTACGTTTCATTACTACAAATTTGATGCCTTGACACAGCTACAATTCATTTCCAAATTAAATTCTTTAAATATACGAAAGTAAGACTCAGCCGCCTTGCATACACATTCTTACTCCCAGAGACCAAGCTCGCTTGCATATCAACCCAAATATTTATCTGTAAAACCCAAGCAGTTAGCTTATTTATGCCAACCAACAAGCAACCACCCATTCACACACATTGGACTGTGGACTGTGGATATGTGGTAGAGCGAAGACTCCCGCCACACACAACCGCCACAGAGCTTTATTTAAAATTTTCATGCAAACACATTCACGAATTTAAACGGCAACACCACCAACAACCCTTCAGGATAGTCCAAAGTTCCCCCAACCACTGACAAGAGGTTTTCGGGTTTTCGAAACAGCACACAAGAGTTTCATACAAGTGAAGATGGGCACCAAAGCGCAATGAACGCATGCTACACGAGGCTGGATGGCTGAGTGCGTGAAGGCAGTTGGCCAGGGAATGGCTGTTGGCATGAAGTGTGTCCTCTGTGTGTCGGGAGCGTCAGTCGAATATTTGCTGCAATCGTTAGTTTTGGGCTGGCAGCGCTCAACTTGCTGACAAAATACAAAAACTTACAAAGTCGAAAGTTTTGCTGCTTTGCCTTTAAGCGTCACATCCAAACACACGCGGCTGGTTTTTGTCGCTACGCACTGTTGTGTAGAGCTTGGGCCTTCCACGTCTATACTGTTTCAAAAATCAACACTGCAAATGTCCGTGCGTGTACTTACAGCTCCTTACCTCGCTCTCTTGTTCCTCCACTATACGTGTCTCTGGCGCGTTCTCGGCATTCTTTTGCTCCGCTCGTCTGTTATATCTGTGTTTTCATGTTGTCAAAATTTTGTGCACAAAAAGTCGATGCCCCCATTCCCTAGCCGCACTCAATCACGCAACCATGCACATTATTTGTATTTCTGGCTAACCTCAGCTCATGTCCGTATGCCAGTTCGTTGTTGCAGCTCATATTTGCATTCATAGTTCGTTAGAATTTTGTGATAGTTTGACATTGTGCATTCCTGACCCCACAACCGTGTTGTTTACACAGTGTACAATGGTTTTTCGAATTTCGTAGCGCGTTAGTTGGCAGAAATGTGTTTTGTTCCAGTGATCAACTTTGTCTAAGTGTTATTATTTGCTAAGGCTATAACATTCTTCTCAGTTTTACGTAGAGCCCCACGTCTAAATTATAGTCCTATGAAATGAAAGTTCGTTGACTTTACTGGTTTCTAGGGCTATCGCATAGAGCTCGGTCACGCGCTTGTTAGACCACGGGTTCGCTCTAAAATTCGTATTCTCGCGTTTGCTGTTTGCTGTAGCCAAAACGTACATCACCTTAAATACCTGGTACACGAGCTCCAAGCTAGGGGATACTCTAACCGCTGTCAAGTTATAGATAAGTAGAAGATGTACCAAGCGGATTTGATTGGGCCAAAGACCAAGTCGGCACGACGAATTACTTTAGAATTGTTTTCTGCCACTACAGCAGGAACAATAATGTGTGAACACCATCTTTTGGATTGACAAACTAGTAGTCTGTAACTACCAACTTTAGATTGGTGGAGATAAAAAATCGCCGCAGGGATTTCGACTAAAATTGTACGAGATTGTTGCGTATTACAGAGCATCTATTACTTCGGAATGGTAAAACTGTTGCATAGTCGTTCCGTTTGTATCTACCCGTCTCTCTTCGGACAAGAAGATCCCGGCTAAAAACTTTTCGGACAAATCGGTGTACTTTTTAGGTGTATATATTCTGCAAGTCTCTGAAGTTCTTTCTGTGTTCAGTCCTGTACCATCGGTAAGACTTATAAATGGAAACCTATACAACGTCTCGCGTCACCTAATTCGACACTTCGTTGAACGTAGGTTGCAACTGTCGACTTCTGAAGTGGCTGTGTTTTCTGCCTTTTGATTGTTAGTTAAGAAGACTGGAGGCAATTCCTTGAATAATCAAGCTTTATATAATTTTACAGATGGTTGATATAAGTTTACAGTTTTTTTTCGGATAGGAAATTGCGCTGAATACCTCTTCAATCGTCGGAAATTACTTTTCTTAGGTTATGAAAATTAAAATATGTGTTCTCATTCATTATTCATAATCGAAGTAACCAGTTATAAGTTTTCATCAATTATTTCCTTCCTGCAGAAGGCGCATATCAGGTGTATACTGCTCCCATCCGCGCAGCAGTTAAATTGCAGTTATCCACAATTTCTCAATTCGCAATCCTTCTCTCACTCACTCCTTTGGTATCCCTCCCGACTTCCTTCCATAATTTGTGTAGTGCTTCATACCCGAAATGCTGCAGTTCTGTTGGTGCCTTCCACGCGTTTGTGTGTTCATAATGCATGTGTATGCGTGCATGCATTGTTTTGCATGCACGCAGTTGTCCATCGAATTATTGTGCCAGGACGAGTGCCTTTGTTGCTGCTGCTGTAGACGTTGTTATTGGTCAAGGCATTGCTCATTCCACCAATGAGCGAACGTGTTGCTCACAGTTGGCTCCTCGCTCTGACAACTTTTGGGCTGAAATACGCACCGTTCGTAGGCCGTGCGGCCGATCCAAATATTTGCAATTTATGCCGTGCGTGCATGTATTGGTTTGATTGCATTTACTATTGAAAATTAGTGGAATTTCGGTGCTGTACACTCGTACCCCACTGATGATTACATAACTCAAGCCTTGGACCTTGGCTACACATAGACACTCGAAACACTGTGTGCTTGTCGGTAGGCTTGTCATTCTATATATTTGCACACCTGCTGCTAGTTTGCTTTAACCAACGCCTCGATGGACTCAGCTACTTACATAGATTATAATTATAGTGCAGAACTTGACAACACGCACACATCCTTCCTTCACTTACAGTTGTGACTTGTTCTCAAAAGTTTGGTATACTACAGACTCTTGAAGTTCGCCCTTCCCCAGAATTTTTCCACTACTTGCCTGTCCTTCAAGCCTCCGTGCTTATAGGAGTTTCGGTTATAGAGGTGCTGCCAGAATTACCTTTATGAAAAGCTTATTACTTAAGTTGTGGAGCTTTGCCAGTTATGTGGCGCTAAGTGGCAGTTCCTGCGAAATAGAATGCTTTGTCCACAGGCATTATCTTCCCTGTATTGAGAATAAATGAACTAGAAGCATTATAGGGTAAAACTGTGTATCCGCTGGCGGATGCACTTAGCCCCTTTGTGCTCTCGGGTGGAAATCAATTTATGTGTAATCCAACAGTTCTTTTGATTTGTTAAAAAACTTAATTCTTTTCCACCTCAGCTGCCGAATGTCTCTTAAGTTAGAGTATTGGATGAGGTGGAATATGTTCCTTCTCGTACGGCTGAATGCTGGACATTCGCATAGATGATGCTCCAGCGTCTCATCGTCCTATGCATGCTTTTCAATCTGCCGTATCCACTTTGCTCATTTTATGAAGATGGGATCTTAGTGATAGGTGCCCCATACAATTTTACTAGGCCCACTTTTGCATAGAAGTAGGTGCTGTTGGTCGGTTAAGTTAACCCAAAGATGTACCAGAGAAGTTTTTAGCAGCTCCAGTAGACGTGGTTGAGGATAGACTTTAATACTTATTTCCCAATAGTACTTTTACTTTTGGAGTTATCTATCGTTGCTACAGGCCTGAGTGAAGTTCATCTTCATTATTTCTCACAAACGTCTTTTAATTTCCATATATTTCTGCTTGACTTAAATCTTGTCTCTGCAAATTTCCAGCAAATTTAACAGCTATAAATCCCCCATCCGCTTAACAATCCTTACATTTCTTCAACAAAAATATAACACAATAATTATCCTACCAACCGCACGAACACTTTTACTTTCTAAGCGAGTTTCCCACGCCCATCACGTCCATCACGTGCCCGCTCTACCCCGGCAATTTGTCACGGAATGTGTGTAAATACAACAACAACTACATTCTTAAGCAAAAACACTTTCGTTTTCATAGAAGAATATTTTCCTAAAGCAATTAACTACTCCTTCCATCCAATGACCATTAGCTTAAGTGACACACACATGCACACACGAAGTCGTAGGCTGCCAAGTGTGTCTCAGCAAATTGGCCACAAAATGTACCTAAGCCACTCAACTGTAAGAAATGTAAATATAATATAAAACACTTGTAGGCATTTAAAATGTAAATTCTAGGCCACAAAAAATATGTGGTTGTGTCACGACGTGCCGTGCCATACTTGTGAGCATTACTTGAGCTCGTCAGCTGACCTAAGTGACCGTTGTCTGGCCGAAATGTGCAAATTTTAGCAATATCTTAAACTGTCAGCCGTTTTACACATGCATCCTGGCGCCATCCTGTCCGCCTTTATTGCCTTGTCTTGCGGCTGCATGCGTACGTGTATCCTTTCTGCGTGTCCTTGCCAGTTGCATTCCTGATTTCGTCTCTAAAATGACTGAGGCATGGCCTACTGTTTGCTTAGACCTGGTAATCTATGCATTTTGTGCGTTTCCTTCGTCCTTTTCTTGGGCGCACTTGCACACTGGCTTACATATGTATGTACGGTGTACGAGTATGTATGACCTTTTTGGGCGCCCAAGCGCTTGTTTGGAATGTTTTCCAATTTATCTCAATTTGCTACACTTGTTCACCAACATATTGACCACTGTTTTGTTTGCGTAATCATTGTTGTCCTGCGTGTAATATCCTGTTTACCAATTTGACTACTGTTTGGGTAAAACAATGAGTTCTCCACGGCTAGCTGAAAATGTAGTCCAGTGTGCCTGGCTTGTGTCTTCATTGTCTTAAGTGTCTTTAATGTCTATTTAATGTTTCTGCTTGGACTTGAGGAAATTGTGAAAACGTGTACTAGGCAGTACACGCTTTAAGATTTTAAGATTTTTGTTTACATAAGAATTTAATAGGCAAAATTCCCTTGAGACTGACACAGCGTGTTCAAAAGCAGGAATGTGGGAATTTTTGAGGCTTGTTTTGTATTGCTTTAGGGAGCCATGTTTTAGTTGTTTAGGAACTTGTCAAGAAAACCTTCTAAACAGTAGCTTCTTCATAAATAATATCTGTCATCTAAGTATCGCTTGATGCCTCTCTCTTCTTTTTTTATCTAAGTAACTATAGACGACAATTAAGCAACCGCTCTCCAGCTTTTGTTTCTTTATGGAGAAAAAAGCGGTAGAAAACATTCCTGAACTAATTTCCATGACGTGTCGTGTTGCACTTGGCCTTGGCCGCATAAGTATTCGGTTATTTAGACCCGACTGTCATGAGTGTGGATTTATTGGCTAGTTTTTTTTTATTCTCAGCTCTTATTGACCGTTAACAAAATACGTCGCTAGTTATTGTTAATTTCTGATTTTAGCTTACTTATGGTTTAGAGTTATGATCATTAGATACTAGAAGGATTTTGAATCGGCAAGTTAGAATAATGTCAGCTTTCATAAATAGAAAGAGGGTTCTAGATGATAGAATTAGGTGTAGGTGGCAAGAACTTTGGGACAATATTCCTAACGGCTGTGTGACTTATGACTACATTTGGGGCGTTGAGTTTGTTGATTATAACCCAGATTTCAGATTTTGTCTGAGTCTTGTTTTTCTGCTCACGGGGCATGAATGATTTGCTTCAGAGGGACATCTGATAGGTCGGGTTGTTTTTGTGGGGCGGGGTTAGAGGATTGGGTGCATATATAGGCTGAATGCCTGATGTAGGGACATTAAGGATCTGGGTGGTTTGGAAATTAGCTGGATTGATGGACAATGGCTTTTGTTCGAGTAGTGTGTGTATGTGATGTGGCTATGGGGTCCAACCCTCTCCACCAGTCCAGAGCTGTATGGAAACTCAACTGGTAGTAGCTTCGGCTACGCGGTCTGTCTAAAGACTCAATTCAGGATTGGCTCCTCGGGGAGTATCGTGGTGGTTGTGGTTAAAAAGCAAATGCGGTAAGAACTGACACTTTGTCAGTTAAAAGTGGAAACACACCGGATATTGTCCATAAATAGATTTAGATTATTTTAAGGTGAATATACAAAAATATAACAGAGAGAGATCTTATAAATGAAGGCCCAAAATACTCGTTTCTGTCTTATGTTCCGATGTAGCACCGCGAGTAAGAAAATGAAGGCTTAAGTGTTTGTGTTTTATATCTCGAAGTATATTAGCTCCGCGCGTAAGAAACGCACTAAAAATTATAAATTTACTAATATCGGCACATCACTGAGCGCAGACCGAACCCGTTGACTAGAAAGGTGCTGTTTTAAGGTTGGAATACAGTATACCAGACGCAAGTATTACAAATTCCTTTTGCTATAGCTTAATTTGTCATGACCAAGACATGAGCCCACGATCCAGCCAACGGACGTCGGAAACCCATTTTTCTTTTAATTTCCGTTTTGCCTTGAGTTGACTTGAGTTCTAACGGACGATAGTTACGAGTTTGTCCCACGCAAATGCTGGACTTTGCTGTACTTCTTCGTTCTTCGAAGGGAAAAGTGCAGTTGAAACATTCAGCTGTTAAAATAATTATCCTAATTAGTAATTTCAAAGCTATTCTGCCTTCCCTTGGGATTGCTTTGCAGAGTTATTAGTATTGTATAGCAGTACTGTGCTATGCCGACCGCTGACCACACAATATCTCCGTTCAACAACAGCAATGCAAATTAATGCACCCATACCAGAGCAGCTGCAGTCAAACAGGTCTTATTCCAATAATATTTGGTTACTAAAAATCGTCAATAATTCATCGCTTGCATAGTTTCGGCATGACAACCGAAACACATTCCACATTCAATGGAGACCACTCACATTTGCTGCCTGCCGGCGACGGAACGGGTGGCGAAGGCAGGCGTCGGAAGTACAGTTGGATGGGCGTTATCAAATAATTATAATTATGTTTATAATGTCTTCAGCAGCAAATGCATTTGCGTCAGCTGCAGATATTGCGATGCCAAGGATAACGGAAAATGAGCCAAGTCGAGCTGAGCTAAGCTGCGGTGGGTGTGAGCCCCAGTGAAGTGGCCGTAGGTGGATGGGTGGTTGTTGAAATTTCGGACATTGTTTGCTGCGCTAACCTTGGCTCCGTGTGTGTGCGTTTTGAGCGCTGGCCGCTGGTTAGTTTCCGCTTGTATAGGTGTACTTAACGGCAACTTACATACACATAAGTGCTCAAGCAAATGCATATGCTTATGCTAATTGCATAACAAAGACCTAATGCAATTACTGCGAAGATGTCAGCGATGCTCGGCGCGGTTGCTTGCAGTTGGCCGAGTGGTGCGTGGTAGGGGGTGTTTTCTTAAGTTTTGCATTTGCAATAACTCGAGTGTGTACACAGTAAAGCTGCTGCAGCTTATTTGCTTATGTGTGATTGCTTTAGTTGCAGCAAGCGGGTTCGGCGGGGTTTCACAAGCGTGGATGTCAGGGCGTGGCTTGTTTGTCTCTTCACAGGTCCGTTTGCTGGTTTGTCAAAATGTTGTAATCCCAAGGCTAAACGCGTCAAATTTGCGCTATAAGCTGCCAATTATACCAAGTGAAGTGAAAGCTCAGACTAAATGTCGCTATCGCAGTGCAAAAACTGGTTTGTTTTGGACTGATTTGTTCCTTAGAACTGCATGACATTTTGAGTGACAGCAAGCGCCAAAGTGTGGGATCAACAAAAAGTTCTTACAGAAGATTGTTCGCATAGTGATAATCTCTCAACTAAGTCTTTGTCGCATTTCATGGTCACTTATATGCACACCTTAAAACACATAAACGAAGCAAAAGATCGTTGGAACTCGACAGACCATATCGAAGACTAATAAGCTACATATATTCGGGGATTGAGGTTCGCGTGCAAACTCTTCCGCAGCGACTATTGATACAAGAAGCACTGGTCTCATTGCTGTTTTAATTACAGTCCACTTTAAACGTTAACTACAAGCGATAATGAAAGTTCATTTTCGTAAAACTCTGTATGACGACAGGCAGTCTCTCAACTAAACACGCTTGGCGACAAATCTTTGCAACTTATGTGAATACAAATATTTACACAACGTGCTTTGACTAGTCACCAGCAGTTGACGGCACCGCCCAGCAAAGAAAGTTCTTAGCAGCCGTCAGTGACCCCCCCCATGCCTTCAACTACCTTTGTTTGTGTTTTACCGTGTGTTTTAGCAAAACAAATTGTATCTACCACGCTGTTGCAATAACACTAGTGCTATTCAAAAGCCCTCACGCGCCTAACCACTGCGTTTCTGGACGTCTTAGCGCGTCCCTCCCTCGCTAAAGCCCAATAAACTCGTGTTGTTCAGTCTGTTTATCCTTGAATTGGATGTATATGCGTTTGTGTGCCTGCTTATCCTTGTTGCAAACGCAGTTTGTCTTCGCCCAACCCACACACCGAACCCAGCTTGTTTAAGTCGCAAACCCAAAATTCGTCTTCTAATTAATAATCAAGATAAACAGGTCGGTCGCTGCCATGTTTAAATTATTATCGAAATATTGCTTATACATAAGTGTGCATAGTTTTATATACCTACTTGAATATGTGCAAGCTAGCGGTAAACACTTGCTAATTATTTACATTTCCGAGACAGCCTTTCTGCGCTCAGCGTGACTTGCGCCCAACGCCATATGCATTTATATTATAAATAATGCAAGTACATAACTGTCTAATGCAATCGGCCACATAATCCCACACATACACACACGTATATACCAAGCAGCGTTGCATTCTGCATATTTGACTGCGCATCTTACGAAGAAACGCCAGTTTAATCCCTCAATTGGTTGGGTCAAAGTTGAGTTATGGCGTTGGAGTGAGCGCGCGGCGTACATATGTATGTATGTTTGAAACTGCATAATTGACAAGAACGGCGTGTGGCTGTGTGTATGTGTGCTTAATTATATAGCATAACTCCGACCTCGACAAGCTTGTAATGCACTAATTGAAATGGTAGTTCGATTCAATCAAGGGTACACCAGTAGATTATGCGCTTGAGAAATGCTCAAAGCAACTGTAAAGGCGTATATACAACATGTACATCTATAGAGTTGGAAAAGAAAATATGTCTTATAACTTAAAAAACTTTTGGGAGAGAAGAAAGTAAGAACTGTTTTTCAATCTTTAAATGGTTTTTTTTTAGCAGACCACAGCATCAAGCCCAGAAGTAAAGTATTTTTTTTTTGGATCGCTAGTCCTTCACTAGATAGAAATTCAAGACCGAACTGGCTTGACGGCAAAAAAGTCTACTCTGACGCTTGGTTAACTTCACCATGTCTAACTGCCTCTTGAGTCGATTTACTGAAGTGCGTTCGTTGTTATGACCATTGAGTTGTATTATAAATATTTTGAAACGTTTAAGCCCAACATTCTTTACGGTTTTTTCCGAAGGTTATGATCAAAATACTGCTAGAAACATTTAGAACACGGTTTCACCAATACCGGTGGCTTTATATCTCGGCATTGCGATTTGGTCGACAAGAAACTGTTGACATTATTTTCCGCAAATCGTGTTTATCTTTCAAATACTACATTTGCGAAATTCCGAGGTGCTCGAGCCATTTTACAGTTTTTTGGCCGCCCGACTGTGGAACTGAGTCTCAGTTCAAAATATAAAAGGAAATAGAGACCGCATAACAAATTCGTGAACTGCGGTATCTATTCGCTGATACCTTCTTAGATATTTTACATAAAACTGCTATAAATGTTACCTAAGTTAAGTTAGGTTTGATGACTGATCCAAAGATCGCATTTAGACTACTACATACATATACATATGTAGTTCTTTGTGATGAAAAAAGTGTTGAGATGACTCGTCTTCTTCCATACAGCTTCTGCTTGCGATAAAATTTTCTAACTTACAGGGCAATGTCATGTTAGAAAACCCACAACTAGGGACTAGGCTTGCTTTACTGAAGGTAAAGAGCTCACTGAATCTCTTACGATAACATCTAGGGCCAAAAGAATCTTGCAAGTTCCCGCTGAGACCAGCTATACAGTAGTATAACACACGAGAAGAGACGGCACCGATCCGTTCCCATTCTACTAATAGTGGAGCTAGGGTACCCTTCTTTGGCAGCTCTTCAGCTTTACAGTTGAAAGCAGTTTCGCTGTGGCCTGCCACCCATACTAGTCTTATCACAAAGTGGCTCGCTGCCATTGATAATGAGGTTAGGTATACTTTAATCAGCTTGGAACACAGGTTAGTGAGTTACCTAACACCCATACGCTTTCATTGACTTGTGTTAGTCTTCGGCTTCCAGTTATTTTTTCTTTGTCATATCTTGGTTATCGCTTCTTGAGTGGTTATCTTTATTCATTTATGTGTTTGGGACCTCATTTAGCAGTAAATCTTCCAATTAATCTTCTTACACATGCATTTACAGTTATTATTAGGGCAAAGGTCGCAGTGTCGTAACCCCATAAGTTAATGAGACTCCCGCCTTTAAGTGTGCTCATACTATAGATGGGTTTTACTCTTTTGTTTCTCTTTTCTAGTGTGTGTTTATACTTTTACGGCACTTTTTCGTGAATTTCACTTATTCTTAATATTTATAATTATGAATTTTCTTTTTTTTTTCTGAGAAGGCTGTACTTCATATTTATAGCTACAGATACACAACCATGTTTATATGTACAATATGTCTATATATAGGGTGATCTATTTCGAGGTTCCTTATTTTTTTTTAAGAAAAAGCATCAGAACTTAAAATTTAATGGGTAATCTTTACTATCATTCGAAAGGTCACTCTTTGGCATTTATGTTTTGAATATTATGTCTTTAAAATATTGGCCGCGGCTACGTCTCAGGTGGTTCATCCGTTGAGTCCAGTTTTCGATGCTCGTTCCAGCATCGGTAACTGGTAACTGGCGAATGACACCCGTGATGTTTTGCTCGAAGGTCTGAATCGAAGGGGGATTGTGAAATTATCTGCTCACCGAAGTGTTCTCTCAATAAATTCATTGATTGGTGCGATGATGTGTGGAAAGAGGCGCCGTCTTGTTGAAACCAAATGTCGCCATGATCACGAGTTTCCATTTCAGGCATCTAATAGTCGGTTACCATGGCGCGGGAACGGTCGCTATTGATGATTATGAATTTTTGAAGAAATTCGGTAGTAAATGGCAACTCTTGAATCTCTTCAGATTGCTCTTCGTCTCAAATGCGGCTGTTTTGTTTGTTTACATGTTAAGTTTACAGAAGCCAGAGCCCATAGAGCAAAGCGATGTCGCTAGTCAAACGGCGTTAGTTCTTTTACTAGCTGTATTTTGTACGCTTATAATTTAAGATCGTGACGTAAAATGCGCCAAGTCGTTCCATGTGTGAGTCCGAGTTGCTACGACGGTTTAAAAAAATGTAATTCCCTTATAATTTATTTTTTCATGTTAATATTTTTTTTTTTTTATACACAAGAAATTATATAGCTATTGTTCAAATTATTGTTCGATTTACAGCATAAAATTGTTTTTTCTCTTCAATTTTTTCCTCTTAGCGATCGCTTATTACCCAACCGTAATTTTTGTTCATTTTGTCCGAAGACGCTGCGATATTTTGTTAAGCCTTCTGTTAACAGCAAACCGAAGTATCTTTTTTGGTGGCAAATCGCCAGTGTTTATTTTTGCCGACCCACGTGGTCGTGAACTCACTAACGTCGTCGCAAGGTTTCCCCTTTACGCTCTGCCGCTCATGCTAAAGCGTGTGGTTTATCAGCCGCAGCGCCAGCATTTCCCGCCTTCTCGCTCGTCTGATTTGATTTTTGCTTCCACTGACCACTCACTTTGGTATTACGCACACGAACACGAGCTCCGCAACATGTGAACGATTTCAAAATTGTTACAAAATATTTTATTGGTTTTTTACCTGGCTCTTTACCTCTTGCTGGCCAAGCACCGCGTTTGTGAACGTCAATTTGTATTTTTATTGTTTTTTGCCACTGATTTTCATGTAATTTTACATGACCGAGTGACATTAAAGGTGTTGTGCGGCGCGGTGCGGCGTCTGGCACGCTGAAAATCAAAATCAAAATAAAACTGAAAATAGTGTGAAAACCTGTTGGGCGACCACGTGCTTGTCTAGGCGTTTAAATGTACTCATCTTTCATTAACAAAAGTCTGCGTATTGTATATGTTTAGCTGTGTACATACTTAAAAGGGGGGGATTACTAAAAATCCAAAGCAACGAGGAATGCTAATGACGTCATTTTTATGTAAACTCAAAAGTGTCGAAATGCGGCGCTCTCGCGCTTCAGCACAACGCCAGCACGCGGTCAGCTGCCGCTCTGTAAATGGGCTTGAAAGTGACGGGAACCAAGCGGACAGAATTGTTGAAACACGTTTTTATGCGTTCGAACAATTTTCATTTCAATTTGTATTTTTGTTTTGCTTATTCTATTTTTAGAACTTTTTTTTTAATATAAATCCCTTCGGTCTTACAAGAAACGCCATAAATCTCTGCTGAAACTGCAATTTCAAACAAAAGGAATTTTTGTCGTGGGCAGGGTCAGGGATGTTCAATGCGTACCTTCATATTTATTTTACAGTAGCGTGCACAAATTGTGAAGAGCACTTCAGTCATCCTTGCTTGGGTACTTAACGATTGTTATGTTTGTTGTTGTAGCAGTTCAAGTGCATTCTACAGAGAATTTTTGTTATAAATCTACTTAATTTTTCGAAAATTTTTCGTATTTGTAGAGCTTGTAAACACGACTCCGGACGAAGAGCTGAAGGTCTTGCGGTTGTTGTTGTAGAAAACATTTTCGATGTAATTTCGAGGAATAATCCCGAGTTGACAGTATACAAATCCGTCTGTCTTCGGTTTACGTAGACCCGACTGTCGTGGAAGCAGCCTCGGCTACGGTCTTTACAGTCGTCTAATGCTTTGGACTTCATTAACTTTTGCTCCATAAGATCACTATCATACCTTACTCGAGTCTCATGTCGTTTAGGCAGAGTTAGTTAGTAGGTTCCTGATGGAAGCTGCTTCTTGTCAACCAACTTGGTTTAAGGAAATTCGTACTCTGACTTTCTAAGAAGCTGTTATGTTCTTAATAACATATTCAATATTTCTAAAATCTGTCTGGTTGCAATTAAGGGCCAGTGGCCGTTAGAGACGCTGAGGTACACACGAAAGGCTTTTGAAATATTGTGATTGGCAATTTCATATCAATAAGAATGTTTACAAGGCCGGGCCGACTTCTGTAAACACAGGAATGAAAACTCGAAACTACTACATGGGGAAAGCAGTGCTGTGGTGGAGGAAGAAAAACGGGCTCCAATAATTTAATGCGACTTAAAAACGACCCAGGGGCCGATGAATTACCGGCTGAGCTGTTTAATGCTGGCGGCGAGGAATTAAAAAAGGGCTGATTTCATACGAGTGTACTTTGCTCTATCTACAAGAATTGAGGTTCCGCAGTCTGTGCTAATTATCGCGGAATAAGTCTTCTTAACATTGCATATAAGGTTCATTCGACAGTGTCGTGTGAAAGACTTAAGTCCCTTGTACAAGTAAATAAACTGATTGAACCTTATCAGTGCGGCTTTAGACTTGTCAGATCGACCATAGACTAGATCGCCCCAATGCGTCAAACAGTTTGACACGTTTCACCTTTTTGTCGATTTCAAAACCGCTTTCGACAGCACTTACAACAGCTGCCTAATCGACGCTATGTCTCCATGTCAGTGCAAACATTTCCAGAAAAAGGAGCGAAAGAGGCTGGTCTTGTGGTGAACGAGGGCAAGATAAAATACTTGGAGGTCCATACAAAGATGCCTCGCGTCTTGGGAACTACGTCACTGTGCCTGCTATATATTTTACAAAAGTTAAAGATTTTGTATATCTTGCAACCAACATACAGACGTGTTCGAAATAATAAGAACAACCAAAGTGAATATCGAAATCATTGAATAAAATTTTTTCAGTAATATTTTATTGAACCTTTTTTTCTTAAAAAATTTATACATATTGTGAGTATTAAAAAAATTGAAAATCTGGTCATCAAATACGCACTAACTTTTTTGTACTGCAAATTTTGTTGCATTGGGTCTTAAACAGCCTGTTCGAAAAAATAAGAACAAAATCAAGTAGGCTGCTTATATACCGTTATTTGCGAAAATTCTAGCAAGTCAGCTGCATATCATTTTAGTGAATCCTAATGTTATAGTCAGTGCGCGAATTTAATCGATTGAATACGGGAAATTACTTTTATTTATTTAAAAATGGGAAGAGCTCCTCATTGTTCTACAGAGAAAAGAGAGATTATAAAAAAACTACTTTCCGAGGGAAAAACGTTTGCCAATATAAGACAGCTTTTAGGAGTCTCAAACGGAATGATAACAAACTGTAAAAATTGGTCGTTGAAAGCTGAAATGAGAGGAAGACGCAAAAAAACTACCCATAGGCGAGATGAGCTCATCAAAAGAATTGTCAAAAGGCGCCCGCTTATAACTTCCAAACAAAAAAAAAGATTAACTAGAATTGTCAATAGCGACTTGCACAATAAGAAAACGGTTGATCGCCGTTAATCTGAAAGCGGGAAGTCCTAGAAAAGTACCTTTACCGAAAAGTGTACATTTGAAACGGAGACTCGAATTTGCAAAACGATTTATTAATGAACCTAAAACAATTTGGCGTAATATTTTATGGACCGATGAGACAAAGGTTGTGCAATTCGACTCTGGTAAAGAAAAACAGGACGTTAGATATCCTCCTAAACAGCAATTTACTTCAAAATACACAACGAAAACTATAAAACATGGAGGTCTCAAGTTGATGTTGTGAGGTTGTTTTTCGTGGAATGGTGATGGGCCTCTAATAAAGATCACCGTCATTATGGACGCAGTTTTCAATGTTAATAATATTTTGGATGACGTGGTTTTACCTTATGCAGAAGAGGATATGCCACTGCGTTGGGTCTWTCAGCAAGATAATGACCGAAAGCATACCTCAAAAAGGGCTAAGGAATGGTTTCGCAGCAAAAATGTGAAATTAATGAATTGGCCGGCGCAGTCGCCGGACCTTAACCCAATCGAACACTTATGGATAGATGTAAAAAAGGGAATAAGGGATGCTAAGCCACAAAATTTGGAAAAATTATGGAGAGCAGCAAAGAATACTTGGGAAAATATACCCCTCTCTAGATGCCGCACCCTTGTAGACTCCATGCAGTCCAGATGTGCCGAAGTAATAAAAAATCGAGGGGGAGCAACTTCATATTAAATGTAAGGCCATTTGTATGCATTTCAAAACAACAAACGTGTGTTCTTATAATTTTTCATGCTTTGTTCTTATTTTTTCGAACAGGCTGTTTAAGACCCAATGCAACAAAATTTGCAGTACAAAAAAGTTAGTGCGTATTTGATGACCAGATTTTCAATTTTTTTAATACTCACAATATGTATAAATTTTTTAAGAAAAAAAGACTCAATAAAATATTACTGAGAAAATTTTATTCAATGATTTCGATATTCACTTTGGTTGTTCTTATTATTTCGAACACGTCTGTAAATTCCAGCAATAATCCAAACCTGGAGGTTAAGCAAAGAATAACTGTTGCCAAAAGGTAGGCAATTGAAAAGCAGATCTCTCTCTCTCAGTGCAATACCTATAAGTCTCTCCTTATTCCTTCCTATTATACGACGCCGAAATGTGGACGTGAAGGAACCGACATAAGAATGCTCTTGGAGAAGTAGATTCCTCTGAAGAGTAATTGCTAAATAATTAAGTTCGAAGCAGAAAATATGCGGAAATAATCCTTTGCTGATAAGAAGCACATTTTCTTACATATGTACATACATCCATACAATCAAAACGTAGTTTACTTATTACTTTCCGATTTTATTGCACATCCACACCGAAACCACATTTTTCAATTATTTTCCCACAATCCGGTGAACATTGATTTGCCACTAAGCTTTTAACGCACACACACACGCCTGTTTCAATAAAAATGGAACTCGGCCAACCCTCATTTGAAATCGAAGTGTATAACAAAGAATGTAACACATTTTTGCCCTGTATAATATTTTTCTTTATTTTTGCCTTTGAAACTTGTTGCTGAAATATGCAAAGTACACTCTCGCTGCAAAAAACTATTTATATACATATGTATATACCTATAACTCACAAAAACACATGTAAAACACGAAAAGAACGCGCTCATTATCAGCGCAACTCTACAACTCTTTGCTATCAGTCGTTTTGTTTGTATTTCTATTTCGTTTCTGGCGAGCACGCGGCCGCCGCCAACAACACTGACCAACCAGCAGCGCAACAAAGGCGCTTTGTCAGTGAGACAGCGCTGCGAAAAAACTGGGCAAAGTAAAAAAGCCAAAAGTCCAACACAAAAAAGAGCAGCCAACATAAATGAGAGCGCCAATGTGATTTGAGCAGAAGCAACTAAAAATGCCGGCATTTTTTGTTTGTATTGGTTTTCGTTGGCAGCGTGGAGCGTTGAAAAAGAAAAAAATGTCGGACAGCGACGCCGCAAATGTAAATAACCATTGTGTCCCATGGGGGCAATCATATGATTTGTTGAGAGAAAAGAAACACGAGGAAAGAGAGCGAAAAAATTCGTAATTTTTGTGAGTTTTTTTTAGATACTTTGATAGCAAATCAGCTGATTGATCATTGAAGGCAAATAATTAAATGTTGCAAAGTGTTATATTTTTATCTAGGCAAGTGGACGAGGGGCAGAAAGAATTGCTATTTTGACGGCACCATTTGGACGAAACTTCAAGAAAAAAGACTTGAGTTATGTTTAAAAATTTAGGTTAACTAACGAGAGGTCTAAGAACTATGCCTTTTCGACAGCACTTGAACGAAAAATGATTTGAGTCAAGCTTAAGGGTTAGGATTAACTAACGAAAGGTTGTAAAAATATGCCTTGTCAAGGGACTTGATTTTCGGTTTTAGCTTTCAGTACCAAAACTGGATCTCTGGTTATGTAATACATATTTCAACTTGATAATTTGTCTGAGCAAGGAAAAATAGCCTTCAGTATTTCGCCTGAGTGTGGTTCTCACAGTTTTGAATATACGCATTTGTTTCAAAGGCTTAAGTCTGCTTTGTTATGAGACGAATCTTAAAGAATTAAAAATTCCTTGGACGTTGCAGTCAGGTTGGCCGATTTGAATACTAATATTTCTGCTATTCGCAATATAGTTATGCATTGATACACTCGGGCTCTAGAGTGACGAACTTAAGCCGTTAGCCTCACTATTTCTCTAAGTATCCAATAAATATCCGGGTTTGCATACGGTCAGGTATTGCCAAGTAGACAAACTTGTACCCACTGTTCCTCGACCCGGTTTTATATATGGCCAGCGACTGCCAAGTGGTCAACGTAAAGATGCCCTGCTACTTGGGACAATCGGATCTAAATACTCAGTAGATGACCTTTTCCTTGGGGCTGTCAGTACAGAAGCAAATTTGTATACGGGCAGCAATTGCTAAGTGGACAACGTTGTCCGTCCTGCTACCTTTGTGCTAAAAAGATATTCGTAGATCTGCGTTTGTCTGTGAAGAATGACCATTTTCAGTAACTTTTCTTTGTAATTGGTCGCGAACCCATGTCTTTCAACATGGCTGCCTTAATATCATCATCAGTAGCTGAGGAAGCAATGAAATCCTCGAGTAAACATTTGGTTGAAGTTTTCTAATAGAATTTTATTTGCTTTTAGCGTTTTTAAGAGAGGGAAGTTGGGTTCAATAAACTCTAAACCCTCCAGGAATTGTTATATTGATTTTGGGAACAGTTTTTTTTATGTCCGTAATACAACTGAATTACTTTTAGCTTTGGCATTATATGTACGTCAAGCTCTCAGCTCAGGTTATATAATAAAATTTTTTGGCCTTGAATTACCGTTTGTTGCTTTTTCTCTAAACACTTTTTCAAATTCTATAAACGTAAGCTTCAATATTATTTTTTTTATTAAATCTTCGATTTCTGTGCTCTTTTCCAGGCGGTGGTCGTGATCTACAAACCGCGGTTATATATGCGAAAAACAGCGGACACAAACCAAACAGCGCCAGCAGCAATAACAACAAAAATATTAACAATAATAATAACTCTCTATTAACAACTAATCAACCGCGTATAAATAATTCTATAATAACAACAAAACCAACAACTGGCGGTGTTTCATTACTGAACAACAACAATATGCCGAAGAAAAGCGCAGCAGCACCGGCAGGTAAGCAAGCGAACGAGCGAACGCGCTAATCTCTAACAATAATAATGGGAACATATGCGAATCTAATTACGCTAGAGCTAGTTATTAGCTGAGGAACAGCATGCAATTGAAAAATATGTTTTTATAATGCAGGTGTACACAGTTTGTTTGCAAATTTGCAAATTTTCTATGTTTTCTTTGCAAAATTGTGGGCCGCTTGAAAAATAACCGTTCACTTGAAAGCAATAATTTGACTTTTTCAGAAAATTAAATGAATTGAATTGCAAATTTACATAACCTCAAACTGTGCACAGTAAACGCTCCGCTCTCTGTATGACTAGTGTATAATGTAAATTTTGTATCGTCTTTTTTATTTGTTTCTTTTACACGCCCGCAATCAATTAACTAACCAATCAACCGTACAACTAACCAACTAATTAACTAAATATGTAATCACAATCAATTAAATCACCATCAACCAATAAAATGACAAATGACTTTGCAATATATAAACATAGCCATCGGAATGTCCAACTATCCGAGCAGTTCGGGCTCCGCTGCAGCAGCAGCAGCAGCCGCCGCCGCTGCGGCCGCCGGCTACACCGGCCTACCAACGCCACTGCCATTCAGCGCCAATCAGCTGATGAATATGGCCGCGTATGCCGCAGCCAGTGGCGCTGGTGTTGCTGGTCCGGTCAATGTACCCGGCGGCGCGGCCGGCTTGAGCGCGCTGCTCGCAGCTGGTCTCGGCGCGGCTGGCGGCCTCAACGCACTGCCCAACATCGGCGCGCTCACTAACACTAATGCGGCTGCCTTGGCGGCCGTCGCTGGTGCTGGTGCTGGCGTGTTGGGCGGCACAGGCAATTACTATCAAACAAATTCGAATCTGAATATGGCAGCGTCTTTATTGGCGCAGAGTAAGTCGAGTAATGTTGGTAACAAACAACGTTTTTTCCTCCTCAAACGCTAGTTAAGATGTTCTACACTAACGACATACCAGTAGTTAAGCGCTAGAAGTTTAAAAATATTTTTGAAAATATGATTATAACAGTATTAACTTTAATTATGTTGCTAACCTAAAAATAATTGTGTGCTTTTTACAAAAATAATATTGGAAAACAGTTTTTTAAACAAAATTATTTTATGCGTATTGGCGGTAGTAGTAGTTACTTCACAAAACAAAAACAAAGCATACGTTTGTTAATTTGAATTTTCTGATTTTTTAAATACATATCTGAAAATATTGAAATCTACATATGCCAAGACACCTACCAACATTCACTCAACACTTGCACTGTGTACATTAAAAAACCAATAACAATTACCACAAAAATGCCAACAACAAAGTCTACTAATTATAAAAACATTAGTTTTGCGTTTTTGTATTATTTTGTATAAATTTATTTTAGATTATTTTATAAATGTTTTAGATTATTTTTTGGACTTTTTGTTTACCTAAAAAACGTTTTTGTTTTGCTTTGCTGAAACTCATTATATTAGCAATTATTTATGATATTCATATAGCTTAATAAACTGCTTATCGTCTCTCAAACACACATGTCTTTCACCTATTTTCGTATTTGCTTCTTTCCCCTCTTTTATAGTGAGCATGGGCCTCGGCTATGACTCAGCGCCAACCGCTGCGCCCAGCGTGCCCGCTAACGCCAATCCGCCCGCTACCGCGGCGTCCTCACAAGCCAAGACCAACGCTTTGATAATGCAGAAAATACAAGCCTTGGTTGCGGCCAATCCATCCTTTCTTACCAGCGGCATACCGAATCACGTGCTGGCACAGCTCTTCATGCAGCCGATGAAGGTAAACCAGACTCAGCGCAATAATAAAAGTAGAACAGAGTTAATTTAAAAATGTTTTCCAGATGGCGCCCGCCACTGTCACTGCTGCGCCTGCACCTGAGGAGGAGGAAGCAGACTATGAAGAAATGGGTGTTGCCGAGACTTATGCCGAGTATTGGCCCGCTAAATGTAAGTTGCACGCACGCAACAGAGTAAAATAAAACCTTTTCTATAAATATTTCGCTTTTTTATTTGCAAATTTAGTGAAACTGGGCAAAAAGCATCCCGATCCAGTGGTGGAAACCGCCTCGCTCTCTTCCGTCGAACCCTGTGATGTTTACTACAAACTCGCCATTCCACTGGACACCATTAATAGCGGTTACTTGAGCGCGCTGCAGTTGGAGTCCATTACGTACGCCTCGCAGGCGCACGATCACATGCTACCAGATGGCACACGCGCAGGCTTTTTGATTGGTGATGGCGCCGGTGTGGGCAAAGGTCGCACTATCGCCGGCATAATATATGAAAACTATTTGAAGGGCCGTAAAAAGGCGCTCTGGATTTCGGTATCCAATGATCTGAAGTATGACGCCGAGCGCGATTTGCTGGACATTGGCGCGAGCAAAATCGAAGTGCACGCGCTGAATAAGGTTAGTAATTATTATTGGAAATCAGTTTTCAAATTTCGACTACATTATACACACATATCTCTACTCGCCGCACAGTTCAAATATGCCAAAATATCTTCAGATGTGAATAACAATTGCAAGCGCGGCGTTATATTCAGCACATATTCAGCGCTCATCGGAGAATCCAATAACAAGACTGGCAAATACAAATCACGCTTAAAGCAGTTATTACAGTGGTGCGGTGAAGATTTCGATGGCCTCATCATATTCGACGAGTGTCACAAGGCCAAGAATTTGTGTCCCGTTGGCTCAGGTAAGCCCACGAAGACGGGCCAAACGGTATTGGAGTTACAAAATAAATTGCCAAGGGCGCGAGTTGTCTACGCTTCGGCCACAGGCGCTTCAGAGCCCAAAAATATGGCTTATATGGTGCGTTTGGGCCTCTGGGGACAGGGTACTGCATTTCCGGCATTTAATGACTTCATTATGGCGGTGGAGAAACGGTAAGTTATTTTTATGCTTTCGCATAATCGGAAATATATAATGATATATATATACTCCTCATACATGGTACTTCTAAAACCTGATTTCCACCTCCAAATCCGCCCCCAGTTCACCTTCATTCTTTGATTTTCCTTTCAAAAGTGACCGAAAATCGTTTTATATTTTCAGTGGCGTCGGCGCTATGGAGATCGTGGCTATGGACATGAAATTGCGTGGCATGTATATAGCCCGTCAGTTAAGCTTCCACGGTGTGACATTCAAAATTGAGGAGGTGGCGCTCTCCAAAGAGTTTCGCAAGGTCTACGACCAGTCTGTGGAGCTGGTAAGTGCGCGTGACGCTTTCAACTGCATTGAAAAGCAATTGCATAATTTGTCTTCTATTTCAGTGGGTCGAAGCCATGCAGAAATTCACCGAAGCCGCCGAACTTATAGACGCCGAGAGTCGCATGAAGAAAACAATGTGGGGTCAGTTTTGGTCCTCGCATCAACGTTTCTTCAAATATCTCTGCATTGCGGCGAAGGTGAATCACGCAGTGCAGGTGGCGCGCGAGGCGATTAAATACGGCAAATGCGTCGTCATTGGTCTGCAATCCACGGGCGAAGCGCGCACGCTCGAACAACTGGAGAGAGATGATGGAGAACTGACTGATTTCGTGTCCACCGCTAAGTAAGTACCGCAAAATTAAATACACAGCGCCATTTCTAACGGTTATGTGCGTTTTCCTAACTCACAGGGGTGTTTTTCAATCGCTGGTGGAGAAGCATTTTCCCGCACCCGATCGTAACCGTATCAATCGCATACTCGGTTTGGGTGGCTATTCCGATGTAAAGACAAACATTAAGAGCATAATTGAGGAGGTGACCAGCAAACGTGAGACCGCGGGCATGAAAGAAGAGCCCTGCTCCTCGTCATCCAGCACTGCGGGTAGCAAACGCAAAATGGGGCGAGAGGATGCACGAACAAAAAAAACGCGCAAAAATTCGTGGAATGATTCCGATGATGATTCACAAAATGAATCGGAAGACAGTGATTGCAAAATGTCCAACTCAGAGTCTGAGGAGTCAGATGTGGCCGCGCACTCGGACAGCTGTGAGTCCTCTGACTTTAATCCCTTCTTCAGCGGTTCCGACAGTGACAATGATCCGTGGGTGGCGCGCTCGAAGAAGAAGGCTAAGAAGAAGGCAAAACCGAAGGACACAACTGCCAATAGTAACAACAACATCAGCGCCAACACAACAGTCCCTACTGCTACCGCCACAAACGCTAACGGTGTATCAGCCACTGTCAATGCGGTGGTGCCAAAACGCAAAGGTTTGTAGTTTTGATTTGTAAATTTTTATCCTAACTTTAATTTTCATATGTACCGCTTAGGGCCAGTCTCCACACAAGATCGCATACAAGACCTGCTGCAGAAGAAACAAGAACTGAAGGGTACCGTTACGCAAATTGGTGTTAACGGCATCAAATTGAATTATGGCCCACCACCGAAGGACGCCATTGAGCGTGCCTGCAGCATGAAAGAGGAGCTGTTGCGTAAAATTGAAAGACTCGGCGAGCGCTTGCCACCGAACACGCTCGATCAGCTGATTGACGAGCTCGGCGGCCCCGACAATGTGGCCGAAATGACCGGTCGCAAAGGACGCGTAGTGCAATCCGACGACGGTTCTATACAGTATGAGTCGCGTTCCGAACAGGATGTGCCATTAGAGACACTCAACATCACCGAGAAGCAACGTTTTATGGATGGCGAAAAAGATGTAGCCATCATTTCAGAGGCGGCATCTAGTGGTATTTCGTTACAGAGCGATCGGCGCGTGCGCAATCAACGTCGGCGTGTGCACATCACACTGGAGCTGCCATGGTCCGCTGATCGCGCCATACAACAGTTCGGACGTACACATCGTTCCAATCAAGTGAATGCGCCCGAGTATATATTTCTCATATCCGATTTGGCGGGTGAGCGGCGTTTCGCCTCGACAGTAGCGAAACGTTTGGAGTCGCTCGGTGCGCTCACACATGGCGATCGTCGCGCCACCGAGACGCGCGACTTGTCTCAATTCAATATAGACAACAAATATGGACGCACCGCCCTGGAGACGGTGATGAAGACTATCATGGGCTATGAGTCGCCGCTGGTGCCGCCGCCCAATGACTATAAGGGTGACTTCTTCAAAGACATTGCTGGTGCGCTAGTCGGTGTGGGTATTATAGTGAATAGCGAATCCAATCCGGGCGTCTTGAGTTTAGACAAAGAGTACAACAATATATCGAAGTTCTTGAATCGCATACTCGGCATGCCGGTGGAGCTCCAGAACAGAGTTTTTAAATACTTCACCGACACGCTGAACGCCATCATCAATCAGGCGAAACGCGGTGGACGCTTCGATTTGGGCATTTTGGGTAGGTCAACGCACCTTGCAACTATTTTCACATTATGGAAGTTTAAATTTTCGATTTCATGCTTATTTTTGCAGATTTGGGCGCTGCTGGCGAAAATGTAACGCGCGTCAAGCTCGTTCGCTTCATACGCAAACACGCCACCGGTAAAGCACCCGCCGAACTGCATACGGTACGTGTGGAACGTGGCATGATCTGGCAGGAAGCTATTGACAAGTGAGTAGTAGTAACGTATGTCGGCCAACGCAGCAACGAGTCCGCGGACACCACAGCTGCAAAGGATACAAATCAACGTCACATAACCTCAATTTTTGCACTGCCATTAATTGCCTTTACCATTTACAGATACGCCGATTTGATAAGCGAATTTGAGGGCTTCTATGTCTCGCATCAAGTGCGCAACGGCAAGCGTACCGCTATTCTTGCGGTGGAAATTGAAGCGCCACAGCCACAACAGCAATCCAACAGCAAGAAAAATGAGAAGAGTCTCAACAAGAAAGACATAATGTATCAAGTATATCGGCCTAACACGGGACTCCAAATACGCCACGAATCATTGGCAGAGTTGGAGAAGAAGTACAAGAAGGTGCCCATCGAGGAGGCGGAACCACATTGGACGCAACAGTATGACGCTTCGGTGAACACTTGTTCGCACGCTTACTGGAACGGCAACTGTCGCAATGTCAATTTGGGCAATGAATGCGAGGTGAGTGATCGAAAAAAGTAGTATTAAGGAAGAGCACAGCACAACAACAAGGGATAGGAAAGGAATTACGTTTTATTTATGCAAAATTACCCAAACACATTTCGGCCAGTTTTATTTTTATAATTTTCTTTTGATTGTGATTTGTTTGAAAACTGAAAATTCATAAAAAAAAATAATATTAAGAAATCATTGTTGCTTGTTGGGTACGCATATACACATTTCCTAAGTATTTCACTTGTTCACACAATTTTCTTTCTTACAGGTTGGCTTGCGCCAGCGTTTATACTACGTTCTGGCCGGTTCCGTGCTCTCCGTTTGGACGCGCGTCGAGCAGGTGTTGGCCATGCGCAACGCCAACAACAAAATGCAAGTGATACGTTTGAAGACCACCGAAGGTGAGAAGATTGTCGGCACGCTTATACCGAAGTCTTGCCATGAACTGCTGCTGCAAGATCTCAAGTCCGATGCAGAGCGAATTGAGGAGCTGAAATTCTAAGTTTTGAATAAAATTAAAATAATTTCAACAAAACAATTAGAGTGCAGCGGAAGCTGTGAGGAGAATAATGTAAAAATTTATAAAGAAAAGTATGGCAAAGGATACACAAACACGACCCAAAAATCGCAAATGGCTTAAGTTATGCAAGTGTGTAAGGGATTACACACACACACAAAACAAAAATGGAAGAGGATTGGATAAACTACAAATTTAGGTTAACGTTCCCTTTACCATTTAGTGCGTAGTGATTGGATTGCCGCTATACGCTGTGGTGCGCCTGCGCAACAGTCGAGCAGCCACTTAGTTATTAGTTATGAAACCAGCTGTCGCACATGCATATATACAACATAAAAAGTGTATTTGGCGTGACTTGGCACTACTTCTACATGGTAAATGTTAATATATATACAAACTAATGCATAAATCTATTATATTATATGTGTAGTAAACAAAAAAAAAAGGAAAAAAAACATATAAAAATGAAATATATATATGGAATCAATTTGCATATGCAACAGTGCATATGCAGCAACAAATCGCTAATGTATACTACTACATATGTAAATGTGTATTTTTCGCGTGCGCAGTGACACCCTTACGAAGGGTGCACATGCGCCACCTTCTTAGTTGGTAGTCTCGTCTTTAAATAGTTACCTAATGTTATTTTGTATTAATACTATTAATAGTATTCCTTATGTTTAAACAAGGCAAATTCATTTCGTCCAACTGCCTCGCGGAAATGAATTTGCTAAAATGCCAAGTTTTTTGCAAAGAAAAATGATTCTATGATTCATATAAATGAAAACGCTTATCAATGGACTTTTTTTGTTTTTGTAATATGTATTTAATTTTAAACTTAAACACTACAATTTATTATAAATACATACCACATACAATACAAGCATTCATATATCAGAAATTATTGCTAATAAAACAAATCAAATAAATCAATAAATGCAGAGGATAATATGAAAACATATAGACGCAGTGTTTATATTGAACAGCAACGGCTGTAAAATCCATTGGGGAGTACAAAGGTATGACTTCACTTCTGGAAAGAGCAGACTTTGTGGCTTTACGCACAGTTGTCAAATGTTGGTCTAACATTCTGACATATTTGTTTTTTAATTTTTTTTTTAAATAATTTAATTTAATTTTTTTTTGAATTAATTTTATTACTTTATTTCAATTCTGTATTGAATTTTTGCCATCTGTCGGTAGAAATTGAAAAGTGAGCTTCAAAACCTACAGTTTTTAAAAACGATAACAGTAACACCCTGTGCGCGTCGATAACTATTCGGGTTCAATTCAACTCAGCTGTTCTGCGAAAACAGCTGGTACATGGCAGCCATTTATTATAGTTTTTTACGTAAAAAGTCCAAGTTCTACAAAAATGAATCTTGCGCGAAGTTTTACATCGAGTTTTATTACAAACACCATAAAATATAGAAATATCAATGAAAGCTGCACAAAATTATTAACACAGTTGCGTAGCAAAAGTGTGCAAGCAATTGCTGGATCAGGCGCAGTTGATGATGGCAAAACCGACGCTCCGCAACAGGCGTCTGAGGAACGCACAACACATTTCGGTTTTCAAAAGGTGAAAGAAAGTGAGAAGGATCAGAAAGGTGAGCACCAAAAAAATGTTGGGCTGTATAAGTTTTACAAATTTGCAAATACTGCTTTGCAGTGCACAAGGTATTTGAGGATGTGGCCAGCTCCTACGATCTAATGAATGACGTTATGTCCGTTGGCATACACCGTATTTGGAAGGATGTGTTCATGGATCGTTTGGCGCCTATGCATGGCACACGTCTGTTGGATATGGCAGGTGGCACGGGCGATATTGCTTTTCGTTATATACGTCAACTGGCCGCGAAAAAAAATAAACTGCAACGCCATAGCTATGTAACTATCTCTGACATAAATCAACACATGTTGGATGTGGGCAGAGAGCGTGCCAGACTTCAAATGCTCACCGAAGAACACCTGCCAGATATAAGCATCAATTGGCAACAAGCCGATGCGGAGCAATTACCATTCAAAAATGATTCCTTTAATGCATACACTATAGCATTTGGCATACGCAATTGTACGCATATTGACAAGGTAGGTTTTTGTTGTTGTTGCTATTTGCATGGGCAGAAACGTATTTAAGGTATGCGGCAAATTGTGCTTTTGATGTGACACCAAATAATGTATTGTGTAATTTTTAATTGTATACATATTTTGTAGGTACTGCGTGAGGCCTACCGCGTCTTGGAACCAGGTGGACGATTTATGTGTTTGGAATTCAGCCATCTGACGAATGGTGTAATGCAATGGATGTACGATCAATATTCATTTCAGGTGATACCGCCGATGGGACAAATTTTGGCCGGACAATGGCAGCCATACCAATATTTAGTTGAGAGCATTAGGCAATTTCCCAAACAAGAGGAGTTCAAGAAGATGATTGAGGACGCTGGTTTCGAATTGGTGTATTACGAAAACTTGACTTTTGGCATTGTGAGCATACACTCAGGTTTTAAGCTATAATTTGGAAGCTTTTATAAACATAAAACAGAATTATTTTATTTTAAGTTTAAATATATTCCTACCAAAAGTTTATTTCTAAACTTTTAAACTACGTATATAACAAAATAAAGTAATTTGTAAATTTATATATACCGTGATTTTATTTTTATGTTATATTGCAACAAATTTAGTGTTTAAGTGTTGAGCGCTTAAACAAGTTAAGCTTAGTAAAGTCGCGCGACCTTGTTGTTTCAACTTTCCCACGTACTTTATTTTATACAAGTGCTAATAAAACTAAATCCAATTGCTGTTTGCTTTACAAATCACCAGTGTACCTGAATATGAATACAAAAACTAATAAATACAGTTAGCGTTGGCATTTTCATACAGGTTAATGCATATTTAGCAATTTCTAAACCTCATAATTTTTAATAAACTCTTTGACATATACACATATACATACATACGTAAGTATACAAAAAAAAAAATAAATCATTCAAAAATATGTGTTTAAAATCAGTACACGTATACTAATTGTTTATACGAGCGCTAATTTAATGCTTGTGCATAAATTTATAAAATTTGAAGAAGTAATATTTATGGGCGGACGACTTTTCGTTGAAATATGTAGTTAGTTACCTTTAAACAGGCGCAAATATGTACATATATCGTGGACTTGAACGAAGAACAAATAATCTCTGTTAATTTTGCAATTTTCATGACATTTTTTTTCAAATAGAATATTTGAAAGCTCTCAATCTTATAAAATTGGCAGTAATAATTTCCATAAAAATTTGGTTGACGTGTCCTCTGTTTGCATAGCTCTATATAACAAAGAGTCTTTTAGAGTAGCTTCAAAACAAATCCACTGTAGAAGACTTCTACATATTGAAGCCAAATCAATATTTTCGCAAAAAAATTGTTTATTTAGTTTTCTACGACACACATATGTATGTAAATATTAATCAGAAATGTGAAAACGTTATTTTCCGATTTGTCAAATTTGTTTTATTTATTTACAAATCATGTTACTCATACGCCATGCATTGCTGACACAGTGTGAGACTCTGACATTTGTTGTAAATATTATTAAAGTATTATAAACATATGTGCTTTTGATATGTGAGTGTTTGTATACATTTGATACGTGTTTAAAATGACAAATGCCACCCAAGCACGTATGTATGTGTGATATAATTTCTTGTAGCACACACCCAAATAAAGGTGAAATTTTAGCCGCATAGCATAGCTTTTATGGGCGCTGTCGTAATATTCGATATGTATGTGCGAGCACTTGTCTCACTGAAATAAAAGCAAATCCAGTTACTCAAAAAAAAAAAAAGAAATAAATTAAACACCTACCGCTCCAAACAACAACAAATCAACACATGAACAAACTTAGTCATGCGACCATAATATTTTGAAAACGACGTTAACGTCAAAAATAGATGGACATAATATTTTCAAATAATATTTAGTATTTGTTGCAAAAGTTATATAATTACGCCGTATACTTTTATGGCAGACTTAATATGTGCCATTGGTTTTTAAATAAATTATTAGGAGGCCGTTATTTTTAAATGAGGGTTACCATTTCTTTAAAATTTTGATAAATATATCATATTACAGCTATAATAGCAATTTAAATTCATCTGCATGCCTATTAATATAAACATTATTTTTTTTTAACAAATAAATTTATTATTAATATAATATTATTGACTACTTTTTATATTAACTCCTTTAAAACGAACAAAATAGATTTTAAAAATATTTAGTTTTTTCTTTATCAGTCAATTTTACTCTGATAATAAACATCAGCATCTGATGCACCCTGTGCTCTGCGCAGCATCCACGCTATTGTGACTCTCAGCTGTTTTAGTATTTTGTCAGCTTCCGTTCTTTTTAAAGCGAAAAATTAATTTGTGCGCGTATATTGTATATGTCATTAAGTGTTTTTGTGTTGAAATGTGTATGCTTGTTAGTTATTATCGTAGTGCATCCATAAAGTGTAAATTAAGAGTGAAAGTGCGTTGCAAAATGAAGCGCAAAGAGCATATATTGCCGAAGGTGCTCCCGTGGGTAAATGTGCTTTTAAACAACAAGCGAAGTATTCTTGCAGGTGCGTTCAGTGTTTATTATTTATATTTAGCATTAGTGATTATAAAATTACTTGAAAATACTCTTCCGGCGTTACATTAAGTTCAGGAGAGTTATGTGCACATAGCTGCAGAGTCATCATATTTGAGGTTATGTGTAAATTGTTAGCGTAAAAGGATTAAATTGACATTTTGAAGATATACTCAAATTGAATACTCTATAATTAGAAAAATTAACAATTGTTTACCCATTTTTATAAAAAATTTTATTTTAAAATATTTTACATAAGAATGTATGGTGCATGCGTTCTTGTGTTTGCCGGCAACTCTTAGCAAATTTCCAACAATCCAAATTCGCAAAAATTTCAAACGCTTTAAAATGCAATTATAATGCTAAATTATCGAGGGTCGTAGGAATTTTAAGCTTTCACTGCCGTCGCACAAATATTTACCTCACTACCGTCTCCGTGCTCTCCCTGCCTTGCAACGCTCAAAGTGCCTAATTACAAAAGTCAAATTTCGTCAAATTGAATTGCATACACTTTATATTAAAAAATATCGGTTTAGTGCTAACTAAACACATATTTGTTACTGCTGGCGCATTTAAAACTTGTTGCCTTTATTGCTGCTGTTAGCTTTTGGGCGTAGCTAAGCGTGCGCGCACGCGTACTGTTCAGTATGCCGACTTTTGTGTCGTACACGAATGTGCTTAGAATTTTAAACAATGCCGCCAATAAACAGTGGAAGTTGCAGGAGTTGTTTGCTCAGTCTTTTGTCTCTTCTGTTATTTGGTTTTTGTTGCTAGCTTTGTGCTGCTTCACTTTTAGCGTGTATGATCTGCTCAGTAAAGAGTTTTTATTCGTGTCCATTATACGAGTGTGTTGTAATCTGTTTACAGTACGTTGAGATACCAAGTGTCTTGGCTGCTGATATAATTCACCGAACTGGAGCAGAGCTATTGGTTTGGCTATTTGGCAAGCAAGTCGTTGTGCTGATTGCCCTAGATCTCGTCTTTCGCCAACTGACGCAAGTTGACATCATTTTGTTTTTAATGGTTTTGACTTCGTTTTTATTTCGTATGCTTAAAGGAGAAAGAGATCTTCAGTTGATAAAATAGGGTTATGAGGAATTCGAGAAATTTGTTTGGTATTTCTTTAAAAATTTCAAGAGCAAATTCCTCAACCAGTCCAAGAAAAGAGGAAGCTAAATGGTTGATTGAAATTAAAAAAAATTGGTACCACTAAAAGGTTTTACTTATAAATTCGGTCTATTCTACTTGTTCAATTTCTTCTGTTGCTAAAAGCGTGAAGTTTTTCTTTGAAAAAATAGTTTCACTATAAAGAAATATATCTACTTGCGTTTAAATATCTATATTAAGTATATATTGACAAAATAGGTGCGTGAGAAATCCGTAATTATAATTCTTGCCGTGGTATAGCAATTGCGTACGTATAACGTTTCGTGAAGTGGTCAATAATACCAAATAAATTCGCTCACTTTCGATTTTGCGAGGAGAATGCCAATCAAGGGCAATGCGTCGACCGAAGTTGTCAAGTCAGTGCCCATCGTTGACTACAAAGTGAAAAAAGGCAGTGAAATATTTAGACTTAGTGTTAGTGTAAGTGACATAAAAGCAATAAAAAGAAAAAAAATTAACATTAATGGAGACCCAGAAGACCAACGGCCTAGCAGCGTCGAAATATTTATAAGTGAGTAACCGCAAGTACGTGGGAAGCATGTATTATTTGTTAGACAATGCGCAACTTAAACTGATTAGCGTATTGGCTGATTGACCAGCTACTTGATTAGCTGCTGTCAGGGGTATTACCTGTTTAAGCGGTATGATTGAGACGTTCCGGGGTACAACAGGTGGAATTCAACTAGTATTACATAGTTTTCTGGCCAAAAAATGCAAATTTAAAGCAGGCATACATAACCGATTGAGCACGTACGTCTTCGATTGGACGTCGATTGCAAAATCGGGCTGGAGCAAAGCGCAGTGGAGAAGTGTTGCTCGCTGGCACACAGTAGTTGGAGAGCCATTGTTATGTACGTTAAATGCCTCTTCGACGCATGCAATAGGCGTGTGCAGTCCGCTCAACCACCCAACGTCCAGCAGTTGCACATCCGCTTTATAAATACACCATCTGTGTAGGAAGTCCATTTTATTGTTAAACGAAAGGCAGACGCGTACGCGTCGTCGTTTAGAGTGCGTACGCTACTTCACAACAGACGTGAGACTTGTGGAACAAATTTCAATTAAACGCTACTACAAGTGTTATATAATATCGAAAAAAATTGTGTTAAGCAACGATGAAAGTGAATTTATTAATAGCCCTCACGCTATTGGCAATTATTGCTGCCAGCAACGCCGATCTTGGTAGATACGGTCAGAAGCGTGGTGTGGAAAGTGAACAGAAAAAGGATATACAGTTAGTAGCAGAGAAAACTGAAAACGCGTCAATTGATGAGAAATCAGACAAACAGTTAGAGTCCTCAGAATCGTCTTCAGCGCCAGCTGTGCTGCAGCGCAAGGAAGATGTTGGCAAGGATGTGCACAAACGTGGCATCTACTACAATGGCGGCCTGCTCGCACATGCTGCCCAAGCCGCATATTGGCCTAAATCCTACGCTGCACATTATGGATATAGTTTGAACTTGCCAAGCGCCACTGCCTTTTCTAATGTAGCCGCGCACGCGCACGCTCATACACCCATATACGCGACTGCTCCAGCTTTCGCTCAAGCGCCTGCCTACGCTCACGGACCCGTTTACGCTGCACATGCTCACGCGCCCACAATATTGAAGTATCCAAGCGCTGGAGGCTATCATATTAAACAGTTTACCGCTGGTCACGCCGCGTTTCCTATAGCCTCATATGCTGGTTCTAACATTGGATTAGGCAACACCGCCATCAGTTTTGGTACTGCAGCTGCTGTACCCGCTGTTGCGCCTCCGGCTGTGCAGACATTACCGCATTTGCATGTTACTCCGTTTGCGCCCGCTGTGGCACCTGTGGGGCCCCCCATCGCAACTGCTGCTCCTGTTTCGCCATTCGTTTTGCGTCCTGGTGGCGCTGTCGTTTCTTCCTACAGCGTAAACTATCCTCGTTTCCCTCAAAAACCAGTGGTAGCTGTGCCGAATCTTACCCCCGTTCAACCGGTGGCTCATGTGCACCCAGTGCACCCAGTGCAACCGGTACAACCCTTGCAACCAGTGCAGCCGTTGCAACCAGTGCAGCCGTTACAACCAGTCCAACCGCTTCAACCAGTGCCTGCTTTAGCGCCAGTAAATCCGGTTCAAACGGTCCATTCTGTTGTGCAAGTACAACACACGACTCATCCTTTAACATCTGTACAGCCGTTACATCCGTATCCTCATTATTTCCAGACGAGCTTCGTTCAGCCACAACGTATCCCTGTCACCGTGCCAGCCGCGCCTGTGCCCGCAATACCAGCCATTCCTGCTGGACCGGTTTCACCGAGTTTCCCCGCCGTGCCCAGTTTTCCCCCATCTCCCGCTTTGCCCGCAATTCCCACATTCCCCTCAGCACCAGCTTTTCCTAGCATACCCGCAGTGCCTGCAGTTCCCACCACGCCAGCTGTACCAATCACGCCCACAGTGGGCATACCAACGGTGCGTGCCACGGCTTTGAACCCCAACCCTGTTTTTCCTATCGGTGTTCAACCACCCCGTCGGCCCGAGCAATCACCCACCTTCGTAAGTATACCAGTGCAACCGGAGGCGCAGTTTCCACCTCTTGTACCGTTGCCCGGTTCGCAAAAACCGGAGGGTGGTAGCGCCGAGGCAGCACCGCAAATCCCTAGCATTCAGCCAATCGCTGCACCACAGCCGGATCCCGAATTGCCCGCTGTACAAGGAGCCGAAGAGCCTTGGAAACCAATACTTTCCTACGGACCACCCAGTGTTAACCGACCAGCGTTAACTCTATTGCCGCCTTATGGCAGCTCGCCGGGAGAGGGTAAGAAAAAAAACACACGAAGCGACTATAAGGACGTAGATGGACTATGTATTACTATTTTTTCTCTCATAGCTTACTTGCCACCAGTCGCTTCGGCGCAACAACAGCAATATCAGCAGCAGCAACAGGGTGCTGGACTTTTCGATAACCTATCGGATTCGGAAATCGAACAAATATTCGCACAGGCGGCCAATTTAGCAGCGAAGCATGCGCCGCAACATCAACACCACCGCACTTTCTCTCATTATTAGATGAAGGGAGGTAGCAAACTTTAGCTTTTAATCTAGATAAGTGTTAGTGTGAATTCTACTCAAGTATTGCAAAAGTTTGGAGCGGAGATTTCGTATACGGAGAGTTTATTAAAATCTTCGAAGTAGATAGGAGGAGATCCATGATGCTTCATGTGTCAGATTTTGATTTAAGTTCTTACTTAAGTTATTCAACTATTTATTTACAGAAATAAAATTGTAAGTGAAAATTAAAAAAAAAGCCGTCTTTGATTAAATTCAATATCTAGAACGTACCATATCGAAAGTTGGGAATTTCGGGACTCATATACGTTAAGGGCCAGGATAGTAGAGATACTAAACTATAAACTGAGACTCCAATGATTTTTAAACAATGAAACCGAGAATATTTCTTCTTCTTTGGCGTAAAAATCTTGCAAACTTCTCTTGAATACTCCAAATGCTTTCTCATCTCGGGTCGTCATAGTTCATGTTTCTGCACCGTATAATAAGGCGGGAATAATGAGAGACTTGAAGAGCGTAACTTTTGTTCATCGAGAGATGAATCTGCTTCCCAATTGCATACCAATCCTAAAGTAGCACCTTTTTGCAAGAGTCATTCTGCGCTTGTTATCCAGTCTTAGATTAAGCCGAGGAGGTGCATGGAAAATTTCTGGAGCCATTCTTTATCTATTCCTGTCTCAATTAGCTTCATAAAATTAGCTAAAGCTGTATAAGATTTGAAATAAAAGTCAGAACTTTCTAATTTTGTGGTCTTCGGAGCTTTACGTCATTGATATGTACGTCATTTGGATTCCACTAAATTATATTATTAATTTCGAATTTAACGCCAAAGTTTATACAACACAACGCCTAAAAGCTTTAACGCGCTCAACGCGTGAAAGCACTGAGCAAGCGAGCTTTTTTTAATGAAACAACCTTCTCGCATGCGCTACAGTTGTACCCCAACACTCCCATTCATCCGATTGCAGTCTGCCGTGCCGCTTTTCATTCATAAATTTCTGTTGTACCGATATTTTATTTATACAAACTGATTCCGCTAGTGCCGGAACTGTTTTGCTTTGCCGCCATAATGCTAACGCTCTACAGCGGCCGACGTCAACGCTTCGAACCTCGTGTGTTTGCGGTTGTCGTCTATGCGTTCGTTTTTATATCGCGCCTTTGCCTTCTGTTTGCTCTGCCATTTGTTGCAAGCACGCAGCTAGACGCTGCGCTTCTGTGGGCGACCAGACGCGGCTGACACTTGGTTGCTGGCTACTGTTGGCTGTGCGCTTCATCGGTTCTTCAGTTGATAGCGGCAAGCGAACGCGTTTAGAAGTGCCGCGAAGACAAACAATTCGAAAACCAGCGGCTGAAATTTAGAAATTTAAATTCAAAAGAAGCGCCGAGAATAAAAATGATTTTAAGTTTGTGTGGTGAATAAAAAAATTTTTAAGTAAAAAAATTGAAAAAAGGTTCCAAAAAACGAAATAAAAAATTTTAATGATAAAAGATAATACAATTTAACTAAAAGTGTAAAAAAAAAATTTTCGAATTCAATCCAAGTTTATGCAATTTATTGGAAGAAGTTCGAATTACGAAGTAACCTAGTCTTTCAAGGCAGCTTTCGGAATTGTGTTTAATTGACCTCAAAAGTGCACTATCTCACTGACGCTACTGGTAAATAGTTTTGTTCACATAATTCCAAAACAAAAAATTAATAATAATCCATAAGCATTACCAATAATTAAGCTTTGAGGCATGCGGCGTGTGGCTTTCGGTGATAAGCATCGCGGCGTACGCACATTTAATGCCAATGTCGACCCCAATTGACACATAAACATAACGGTAAACATTGACAGTTACCAAAAGGTCAACTGCAGCGGCCTTGAATCGCACGCAATTTGACAGGTGATTCAGCAGATTTTCTGCGCATAAACAAAATCAGACAAAAATAAAAAATGCATTTAATTAAAATTCTCTAACGAAAATCGAAGCGACTTGCGTGTGCAGGAAAAAGTGTGGGCGTTGCGCTGTTTTGTTTATCTTCGAAAACTTTTGCTTACATAAGGTGTTTAACTCTCCAATTAATGCGCTAATTTAACCGAACCACCGCGGGTGAATGCCAAACATTTAGATTCTTTTCCTCCTTTATATTCCCCAGATCTCCATATGATTACGTCGTTGTTGTTTTCTTTGGTCTCGTTTTTGCACTCATCACTCAATTTGAAGTATTACTGTCAACCATAAATTTCCAGCGAATTGCCGGCCGCTAAAGAAAAACTTGTTGTTATGATACATTGCTCGGATATTTGCCTTAATGCATAAGCAAATATTTCGATTGAAGTTTATTTGAAAAACGTGCGGAAATGGTTTGCTGAGTTATCAAAGTTTAACAAAAAATCTAAAACCTAAATAGCAAAATATTGTTTTAAGATCAAAGCAAATTGTGGGATAATAAAGTCTTTTGTTGTTAAAAAATTAATGGCTACAAAGTAGAAATTAGTTGACTTATAACTGAAACAAATTTTACTGAAATTTGGTGAATAATATAGAGTTTGCGTCTTTTAACATATTTTGTAAATATTTAATTAATTGGTACGGAAATTTTAATTTTTGTGTCTTATGTTATGTATTTTTCATACTTCTATATTTTTGTAAATTAAAAAAAAATGTTAAGTTTAAATTTTTTTCAATTTAAAAATTTTTTGTTTTGTTTAATGTTTCGTTGAATTTTTTTTTTGAATTTTCTAGCTTTCGAATTTATTACTTCCCAATTTTTTTTAAATTTTTTTTCCAAAATGTTAAATATTTTTAACGCTTCTAAAAATTTTAAATATTTCTTAACACTCAAACATGTTATTTATATAAATTTTTT
>NW_017534775.1:456349-468765 GCF_001853355.1 Bactrocera latifrons
CATTTTTTCTATATATTTTTTATTTTTCTAAAGCTTTTTATAATTTTTTTAATTCCTCAAAATTTCCTTTTTTAAATAACTTCACAACTTCATTAATTATTATGCGAGCTTTCATCGAAGAAACTGCAGCATAAGAAGCTTTCATTAATCTTTGCCACCACAAACCATTTGTTTTGCTCAAAACCGCTACAGACATACCTTTTCCTCATTACAATTGCTATTAAAATTGAAATCAAACCATATAGGTCTATTTGCTTGATTAATTGCACGAGTGCAAATAATAACATGCTTACGATTGACTCTTTTTCTCACAATTGGTTTGTCATTACGATTTGTGAATTTTAATTCTACTCGCTTCGACGGCTTCATTTCTTACTCACACACATAGAAACACAACTGCAAACCTCATTTATTTGCTGCAATTCGTGCGCGTATAGAATTTAGTCAATATATTTAACATACTTTTAGGCACATTAGCATTTTATATGCCTACTCTTCCTGCGGAGCTTACTCCGGCTATTAACGTTCAATCTACTGCCGCTGAAGTGGTTCAGTAGCTTGTAGTAAATATATATTATTACATTTTGACAAAGTTTACTTGACGTTTCAAGGTATTTGTCTACTTCCAAGTTATTTTACACGTATTTCAGTGGTTTTCGTGCAACACAGTGGCGACTTGAAATCATGCAAAGTATTAATATGTGTTCGTATATGTATATATACTTCATTATATATAGCAAGAGGTGTATGTAGCATAATAATTGTTTCTTCTTCATATATATCTTTTTTAATTTTTCAAACTCAAAACCGCAATAAAAGCTGTATGTCCACAGAAGCATAGAAAATAAAATGGCATCATACCATAATTTGATATTATTTTTTCCTCCTGCCACGAACTCACTCTGAACCATCCATTAAATTTTTTAGGGTTAGATCAAATTCACTTCTTGCTACCGTTCAGCAACGTTTGATTGCAACCATAAAGCGAAATGCGATCGCATACATACCGAGAGATTATACATATGTAACTGTATTTTTTTAGTTAGCTGCTGGATTTTTATGACGTGATATGTTTCTGCGAACAGGTCGACAATTTTATGTTTATAAAGCAATTCGAATTTCAAGCAAAAGTTCATTCTATAAAAAGTTTGGTTGGTACATTGTCCTTAGAGTTGTATTCCAGATTCGTAAGGCTTTAGTTTCCATTTTCTATTATCTAAGCATCCATACTAAATCTTTCGAGTGTCAGCGTCTGCGAATATACAAAATTAATGTCTGATCTTCTAAACTTGAAGCTTTTAACCTCGATTTTTCATTGAACTTTATTGTCGACGGTCAAACCTGAGTTCTAAGAGCTGAGAAGCTAAAAAGCGTCATCGACAGATACTTCAAATAGCATGAATATTAATAAATTCACGCCTAAAGTTCGCTTTCTGAGGAAAAGAGAAGTTTACGATTGGTACGCCATCTGGCGACTGTTTTTGGAATGCTTTTTAGCAAGAAAATACAGCTTTCAGTTTCTAAAAGAGCAATTCTGAGACCAAAACCCACTATCGACTTAGTAGGCTTCCAAATTTGCTCAGAACGCGTATTTGTATTGAATCTATTAGAATTCAATGTTATAGAGAGCGCCTACTTTATTGAAACCTTAGAAGGTAGAAAGTGAGTACGCCCAGCATCGCTGTATTCAGTGCTTTTAATTTGCGGTAGTTATTAGCTTTCATCTTTTTTACACCGCTTCCCGATTGAACTTTATATACTCATGAATCCTTTAATCCCCCAGTCAACTCGCCACATATTGAATATTTAGACCACGCTCATACTTACACTGGCTTCATTTGCTACTCATATCCACACGCATAAAATAGCTAAATTAATAGCTTGCAATTGTCGCTATTGTGGAGCTTCAAAGCAAACTGAAACAGTACAAAATAGAAAGCGACACCAGCGCTTTGTAATGAAAATCTAAAAGAGTCTGAGTAAATAAAGAAATAAAAGTGGTTTTGGTTGGTAGAGTTCCCAAGGCAGAGCATGTAATTACAGAGCCACCGTAAGGGCGCTGGAGAACTGTAGTTGAGTGGCAGTGTAGGGCTTCACTCGTAGAAAAGAAAGGGCTGTTTGTGCCTCGAACTATTTTTAGCTGAAATTGTATACAGTTATGTAAGCAAAACTACAATTTGTTGCAATAGTTTTTTGCTAGCCACAAAGAAGCTGAAAAATACGCTTTGCTTATAAGGGAGATGATTGAGGCAAGATTATTAAAATATATGACCCATTTCTCAAATTGCGGCAATAGTGAAGGGAAAAAAGAGAATTTTGGTTGCAGATTTATATTTTCTCGTATGGGTTTTCTTTACTCTTTGCTTTAGTTTTTGAAAACTGTCTTAAAAATCGAATGGAGCTACAGTAATGTTACTATTTTGGGTTTTCTGATAATTTTTTATTTTCTTTTGATACGTTTTCCTTCTTTAACCAATTGAGAGTACTCATATGCGCTAGTTAAGTGTTAGTGCAGGCGTTGTTTTTGCGCCTAATTGTAGACAACGAAAAAATTGTGCCTACATTTAGGCGATATTCACCAATATCTTAATTTGATATGAGACATTATACAATTTTAAGTAATTTTTGCGCCTTAATGTAGGCAATGAAAAATTGTTGCCTACATTTAGGCGATATTCATAAAATTTATATATTTGATGTTTTAGATTAAATAGTGGAAAATACTTAATAAAATTTTTGAATTGTGCAGTTACTTTTTATACCCACATTATTTTAAACACAAAAACTGCACAAAATTGATATCTTATGCTGAAAAATAGAAAAGAAATTCCGATTTATGACGCTTTGTAGCAGAACTTTCATTTAAAAGAATATTAATAATGCACAGCTAAAAATTATGCGACGGCGCGCAGACAATTGCCTTTGAAGCGCCGCATTCGTGCCTAAAGTGTTCTAATAAAATTTCAGTTGGTTACCTAAAAGTGCTAATGGTGTCATAAGTATCTTTAAAGGATAATAAGACACACTCACTTCAATAGCATTTCGATTGCTTCGTAAATTTTGAGCTTACTCACAGCAACTTCGAAGCATAAAACGAAATTTTCGACTTTTTAAAATTTTTTTAGTACAAGTTTATTTTATTTATAAATTTTATTACTTATAAAAAATGGCTGCATTCTTTTTCGAAAGTTGTATTTGAAATTGAAGTCTATGAATCTCGCTCAACTCCTTTTTTGTTGCTCACATTTCTGTTGATACGTGCTGCGTGTTATGCCTCTTGCTCCATACTGATTAATGACATGTTTCTAGGATTTTTTTTAAAATGAAAAAAAAAAATAATAATAAAAAGTGTACTTGTTGCCCTTAATTTGCATAACTTCACTTGTGCAGGGAAAGCAGATGCTACTTACAAATGTTACATAATCCCAATCAGATTTACCCAAACTTTGCGACAACGCCGCAAACTATACTATAAAATAAGCAAAAAATTTTGTGTAAATTGCGTGGAAATTCTTGAATTTCTTTGTATATGGAAATTTGTCTATTTGACCTTTGAGATGTCGGCCAAATATACCCATCGACACTTATTAATGACTCTCTTAAACCCTTTTTATTGGCAGTGACAGCTTGTCCTATCAAAACAAAAAAAAAAAAAAAAAAAAAAAAAAAAAAAAAAAAAAAAAAAAAAAAAAAAAAAAAAAAAAAAAAAAAGGTTCAATGCGTGTGCTTGGAAAACCTTTTGCATTTCTCGTCTTATTGTTGAACATTTTTGCTATGCGAAATCGATACAAATTTGTTCAAGTGAGTAAATCTTTCTTACTCCCATCTAAAATTACTTATGGAAATCACAAAATACTTGGCTCTTTTTCCAGTCACTAAAGCGTGTGTCTTTGTCAACACCGAAGCCTCTACAATCCTTTTTATCCGCTCTCAACGCACATTCCATGTTGTCTATCCTGTCTACCTACTATGTATGCACATATATTTTAGTGAATATCCGGTGTTTATGCATCATTTGTCAGCTCAATTTCATTCATTCAAAGCATTTTCGAGCCTTTAAAAAAAGTGTATTTTTAATAATTTTAAGGTTGTTTTGAAGAGTAATAAATTAATATTTGTAAAGTTTGCGACAGACGCAGTATTATCAAAAGGATTAATAATATTAACGCTTTTTTTTACAAGCTTTAGTCCTGAGGGTTTAAGAGAATGTTGAACAAAAATTGTTAGTGTGTATTTGCGTTTATAATCCGTGATAAAAATTCTGCCTTAAACATCAAAACTGACAACGTGTCAAAATTATCCAAGAGTTTATTTTTCTAAAGTTGTGCTTTTTTCAATACTATTTACTCGAATTTCGTCGTATTGGTTGTATGTGTTTGCTGAAGTGTAAGCCTAAATGTAGGCAACATTTTTAATCTAAGTTTGTTGTGCTTTGTGGACTGACCAGAAAACGTTGCCTATATTTAAGATGAAAGAGAAAAAGTGTTTACCTGACAATTAACATAATTTTTACTTATTTTATGTTTAGGCTTTTTTTTTATAGTTTTCAGTAAATATCGTGTGATTTGGTGATAGCACAGTCAATTAGAAAGTGATTTACAAAATTTTCTAAAAAACAAAAATGTTACCTACATTTGGGATTATGAAAGTGTTAAATAAATATGGAGTGATTCGATGGTACATGAATACGTGGGGTCTAGGGTACAAGGTTGTTTTGAAAAAATAAGGTGGCTGGAAACAACCCCCTGGTTGAATACTCATAAAATGGCCTTGTTAATGTCTTCTTCAGAGCTTTACCATTGAAAATTTGCAACTGACGGTAAAAAAAAAACTTAGACCAAATAAATCAGCTGGATCAGTTGACACACCAGCAAAGGTACGAACGATATAAGCTGAAAATCGCCCAAAACATCCTTTTAGAAATGTCTAATACCTGCCTTCATGCCGTTTTATCCTTGAAATTGGGAAAAGACAACATCTACGAGTAGTTTAAAGTAAAGGGAAATCCGACCGCCTATTGGCATACAGGCCTTTCTTCATGCCTGACACAGCTGGTAAGATTTCCGAAAGATTGCTAGAACAACGGATAGAAGAAGCAATTACTAGAGCAACCGGCTTATGGCCCAAACAATACCGTGTCAGACATGGTAAATCAACACTGGCGGTAATTGAGAATGTCTTCGCAAATGACTCATGAAGAAGGGCACAGAAGGTGCAAAAAACTTGTATCACTCATTACCATAAATGTACTTAATGATTTCAATTTTAAACTTATCTACTACTTATCTCTGCTTAATGGAGAAGAGCTACCTGAAATACAGACTCCTGCTGTATAAAATCTCTAAAGGATCCCGACACTTAAATGTCACGTCAGGAGTTGCCTAGCTATCAATCCACGGCCCGGCTTCTGAAACGTCAGCTACGACGATATATTAAGCCACGATATACCCGAGCACACACACCTAGTCGTGTAAGCAGATGACATCGCTGCGCGAGCCAGAGGGTTTAAACTTACCATTGAAAAAATCGAGCTAGTACTGCTAACAAAGGAGCATATTCCGATTATAGTAGATATGAGGATAGCAACAGAGACTCTAAGAACTATAGGCTTCCTTACTCGGCATAAATCCAACACGCTTCGGAAAGACAACATTGAATGTCTTATTCTATGGAGCAGAGCTATGGGCAGACCTAGTGAGAAAAAATAAACGACGGAAAGCACTCGCACAGCTGCTCTAAGGTAGTATCGGCATAACGGGCAGTCTCGGACGAAGCTGTGTATGTAACAAACGGACGCTGGAGGAACAAGGTACAAATGTCACCACCACAAAAGAGGAAATAAAGAATTAACTTAAACATGACTGGTTGGATAATATAGTGCTTAACACGGATATTTTAAGGACCAAAAATTGTTCATATTCAACAAAAACTGTTCTAGCCCTTCTGCGCCGAAAAATATGGACTCCGGAACCTATAGTTGAATTATTACTGCAAATATCGGTCCACGTGTGAGATTTATAATCAAAATTCAGACATAATCCTTTTCCTGCCATAGTTATTTTGTTATGTTGTATACAAAATGGGTGGAATCGTGTCAATACTTCCCCTAGCTCCCATATACCTAATACAACGATTTTCGAATATCCAGGTGACTTTATAGCGTATATATCGGCCAACATTTGACTTATCTCAAAGTAAATGAGCAAGCGTGTTTTACTGATAACAGTGTATCTTTGTGTCTATAATGTATAAAATTGATTGAAAACTTGACCTAGCCCTCATATAACAAACATCTAACATCCGGGTGACTTTACTCCATATGATTGGTGATGATATGTGAGGTACCTTAAGGAATCTCAGGGAACATTTTATTAAGGTATTTTCCTTGTTTGTTTTTCTTTTATAGACGATCCACAGTACTGATAAAAATACTCATTGCTATAAGAGGCACCTTAAATTTGCTGATGACTTGGCAAATTCAAATATTTTTAGAAACTATATTATAAAAAAAATTATTTAATTGCATAAAAATAGTATACCATCGGAAGGCCACTTTCACACCTAAAATACTTAAATTAACTTCAGCAACCATTGAGCAAATAATTTGAAAGAAATCATTTAAATCGGTTCGTTAATTTTTCTCGGTTTTTCCAGACGTCGACAGCGCAAGTTAAATATTTTGTTAAATAAATTTTGTTTACATGCCACACAAAAGAAGACACACACACATAGATATGCGAGTTCCTGCGTGGTTCGCTGTTGTTTTCGACGATTAATTCTTAACCAAAAATAACAACTTACGTAGCCGCAAAGGCCAAGCGAATTTTGATCAGCGGTGAGAGACGCAGACAGCTCAGCAGATAGCGCTGGAATGCAGATTCACAATTTAAAATAGGAATTCCTAATCATTAATGAAGTCTAGGCAGTTCAGGCAGATATGGGAGTACCGGTCGGCGAACACCTTTTAACATCGTTTATTGCGCGAAGTGGGCGAAAATAGAAATATCTATGTACATATGTATTATTCTATCTGGCAAACATTTGTATATACAAGTGTGTGTGGAAGTACAGCAACAATTGTAAAATCATTGTATTTGAGTTGCCGCGCAAGGCAAATATAGAAATCAGGTGTTTGTTCAGCTTCGCGGGGAACCTGTTTTATATTTTTGACGTATGAGTTGCTGTCGTTTTGCTTATAAAAACGCACTTAACAGCGGGTCATATAAATTAACGCGAACAGTTCGTTGGTGTATGTATGTATATATGTGTGTGTGTGTGTGTGAATAATATTGCTCTATTGCACTCAATTGTTATATATTTTGTTGGTCGAAATGAAAAAAAATACTCAATAACTTAAGCCGAGCACATAGTAAAAGAGGAATCCAGAAGATTATAATGCTTATCGTCACATCTCGAATTGGGTGTTGATGTTTTAATGGCTTAAAAGAATACCCATAATGTACCAGAGAAAGCTGCGGAAGTGATATTCCTAAGCCGAGTAAAAATTGGGGTTCGCTCTGATTACTTGAACCCGAGTTCGTGGAAGTGACTTTGTGAAAATGCTTTTGTAACATTCAGATAACATAATTGATTAGCGAGACGAGCAGAATCGATTTAGTTTTGTCCGCTCATTCAGAGGTACCTTTGGCATCGTCAGCAACGGCTGCTGAAAATGGCCGCTCCACAAATCCTAGCAGGACCGAACTGATTTTATTTGTTAGACAGTACAAAGTTCCAGGGCGGCATCTACCATCCATGAGAGGAACGCTTTTTCAGTCTGCTTGCAAAGTTAAGTACCTAGGTGTCATCCTAGGCAGGCAGCTCTCGCGAAGGAAGAAATCAGTTGCTCTGTATTGCTGACATTGGCAAAAGGTGGGGACTCTCGTCAAAGATAATCCTTTAGAATTATAAAGTCATAATTAAACTTTGCTTGGTTGAAAGTCTAGGTATCATTTCAATGGATGTAGGAGTTAAAATTGGACACTGCCTGATTGGGATTCATGCAGTAGATAGAACTTGTTACATTATTTATATAGAGCCAGCTGGCAGCCAGCTACCGTTGAAGTGACCACCTACTTTCACACTTCCTCCTCGAATGTTCCGCTTTTTAAAGATCAAGGCAAAGACACCTTGCATTTCATATTTTTGGATTGCTAGGAGAAAGAGCGGATATAGAAACAAAACATCTCAGTAAAGTTGTCAAATATTTAGGGTGTTCATAGGTGTCATAGGTGGTTTTTTGTCGGAAGCGTCGATATCCAATTTCTATAGCATAAGGACTGAACGATCAAAATCAAATTTGACAATATATCTTTACAAAATCCAGCATAGATTAATTTCCAAGACAATCTCCGAACAAAGTTTTTGGATCGGACTGGTTTAGGACAAAGCTGCTATACGAACTGATCGATCGAAATCAATTATAGTATAATAAATGTAGCTGTGAAGGGTATACGGCTTTTCTTGCTGCTACTTGAGTACCTATTATGGCTATAAAACGAAGTTTTCAGTGTGTTTGATTGTAGACTATAATAAGCTAAACAGCTAAGAAATAAGTGTCACTTTGTCAAACTTGCTGCCAGGAGATTATACTGATATTATTTCTTATTAGGTCGCTCTGCTAAAGTAATTGCTATACTTAATAAACTCTGAAGTGCTTTTGGGTACGATTGTGTGTGTAACTGCTTAAAAGAACACGGTGCGTTGAATGCGAATAATGTGTAGGCGCAAGCACGTGTAGCTGGCGACTAATCTCTTAATCTTTTAAGCGTTCCCCTGCAGCATGCCAATAGTTAGAAGCAGTGTTCTACTAAACATTATTTATAAGCTCTAATGAGCGCTGCATGTTTTCTCATTAGAAATGTGTGTCTATTATTTAGTTGTAGCCAAGAAGAGGATGAAGCGGCATACATTAGAAAAGGAATGTGACGAAGCTGAAGTTGTATTACTTATGTGCGTGCTTATTTCATTCCCCCGCGCTCCTTTCATAATCACAAATTGCGCTCCTGCTGCGCCGCTTCCAAATGCCATGGTCGATCGCCTCTTCTCTTCTCTTTTTTTCTAGAATTAGTAATCAAGCTGATTGAGCACTGTTAGTTCATTTCTTTCAAATTTCGCCATAAATAATTCAATCAATCAATGGCACCCAAATATTCAATCAATTGTTTATTGTTTTATTGCCTAAGAGCGAACAGATCAATTAAGAATTTGTTAACAATAATAAAGAAGCGCAATATACAAGAGAATATCAATAAAAATCGCATACAATTGCCCACCAAATATTTGAGATGTGTTTTGGAGTGTGTGTTTTGGTGACGGACATTTATTTGCCTGGAGGCTGATACTAGATAGCGGAGAAAATATTTGGACTATTAATTAAATTGTAACGCTTAAACACTGAAGCGGTTGACCAAACTGACAAGCAATTTGCAATTTTTTTAAATAATATTTATTGTTAATTTTATTGAAAAATTCAGATAAGTGGCAATCCTGCTCTAAAATACAACTGTAAACTCCATTTATTTTTTTTTTACGCAGCTTTTCGCTTAGTAATTTCAAAAGTGAATAATAATTTGATGGAAAAAAGTTTAGTGACAACCGTGCTTTAAAACATGCATAACTGGAAAATAATTTTTATTTTTCTGCATTTCTTTGCCTAGTAACTCCAAAAATTAATAATAATTTTATTCAAAAAAAGTTGAAGTGGCAACACTGCCCTTAACTATAACTGTAAAATCAAAATAGTTTTTACTTTTTTGTACTTTTTCGCTTACTAACTCCAAAAGTCTACAATAATTTTATTGAAAAAAGTTGGCTGGCAACCCTACCCTGTCATATACATACATACATACATATGTATGCAGCTGTAAACTCAATTTTCAAATCTTTTGTGTGAATATACCTATGTATTTATGTGTATATAGATTGCAACAGAGCTTATTTCTTTTAGCTTTCGATTTTGAATTACAAAAATGCGTAAGTGGCAACTCTAAAAATTAAAAAGACTTATGATTTTTCTTGTTTTTTGTAATTTCTTGCATATATATTTTTTTTTTATATACCCCAAGCTCTAAAACTTGCAAACATTTATATACAATATTAGGTGGCAACGCCGGTTCTAAATTTTTTTATATTTATACTTGTTTAAATTAAATAATTTCATTGCATTTTCTCAGTCAAAGTGCGCACCTCCCGCACACTTTCTTTTCAGTATTTTATCATACTGATGAATGGTTCTGTGGGTATTGAACCACCGTTAAATCTTGAAATAAGTTTGTTGGCGTATCATTCACTTTTTGAAACGTAAACATTTTTAAACTATTTTAGTCACATTCTTCACATATTTTGTGAGGCTTCCACTTGTTATCACTACTGGGTTGCTTGAAGCGTTCATCAGCATTGCTGCTCGAACTTTCTCTACTAATGGTCATGCGGGCTGGAAACTCCATGTCAAACTGTCAATCTGATTTTCGTGCATAGCGTTAGCTAATTAATGATTAAATATGTATGTTTACAAGTTTCTTGATATTGACATCTATTGACAAAATACGAAAAGACTTTTTCGACTACCCAATATTTTATGCCTGGCATATCTTATTTTGATCAATTAAATATTTTCACCAAATTAATTATAAAATTTATTTCTAATAATTTGTTGGTATACTTTCTACTCACTTGTGAAGGTTAATGCGAAGCTAACGAAAACAAAAAAAAAAAAAAAGCTAATGTAATAAAAACACTTCAAACTACATAGTATATATAAACAAAATCAAAAAACGGAGAAACGGAAAGTAAGTTGTAGGTTTGGAAACTAAACTAAACTCAAAAAAGGAAAATAAAAGAATAAAAAAAATATAACACAAAACAATAAAAAAATAATAATAAATTAATTAAAAATATATTAAAAAAATGAAAAAAGCAAAAAGTACGAAATTTGAGCAACAACAAGTAAAACAGATTATAAACGAATAAAAAGTAAAAAAATATATAAAATATAAACAATCAATGGCTGCGCTGAAATGCTTAAAAACAGACTACAAGTAAATATAATTGCTTTGCATAATAAGTAGAAATGATTATTGCAACAAGTACAACAATAAAAATAGTTGAGAAAAATAATTCTAAACAGAAATGCTTTATAAATTGTTAAAAATAGCGCAGTCCAAAAAAGCCAAAGAAAACCTCAGCGATTTGTGCGTGCAAAACATCATTTGCATGTATGCGTGTGTCTTGCGTTTGTCTGTTTGTGTGTTTATGTGGCACACTGTAGTTTATAAAATGTTGCCGTTGATGTGATTATTTGCTGGCAACACATGCGATATCTTGCAGATGAGCCGGCGAGCAGCGACGCAGCGCCCACTTCACAATGAATACATACAACAATTGCTTTACCGCTGTGCCGCTCATATAGATAAGTGTGTATAGGTGTGGGTGTGTGTGTAAGTAGTTGCACAATATTCCGGTGGCATAGTTTCCATGCTTAATTTTCGGACGGAGGGTAGCGGGTGCAGGCGCGTGCCGTGCGTTTGTTTTAATTGCGTTTGCGTACGTGTGTGTGTGTGTGCGTATTTCCCGGCGGCTGCTGATGCAAGCGAAATGCGGCGAAATTGTTGCACTGCAATTTTGTGTGCAAATCGGCGTTTCTAGTCACTAGAGAAGCGTTAAATCTAGGGAAATAATTATAGAATACGCTTGCATATTTGCTGATCAATAAAAATATATATAGAAAATTGCTGTTTGTGTGTGTGTGTGCGTACATCGAATTTCATTCAATTTATAGTAATATTAGACATTGTTGCCGTCAATTGCGCTGTCTGTGCCTGCCTTTGTGTGAGTGTGTGTGTGCCAATAAAGAACCATTAAAATTGGCTAGCAATTTCCAAATGTAAGTGCATGTGTGTGTGTGTGTGTGTCGGCAGAAGTGCGCATACTTCGGCAATATTTGTGCGGAAGAACACTTTTATATTTTATCTAACTTCTATTACTTGCATACATATACTTTTGGCTAACTTGGCAAAGGCTATGAAATAATTAAGAATTTGTAGTATTTGTGAATAGAGCACATAATGGGCGGTAAACGAATTTTGAAAAGTAATTGACCTTGATTTTTTATTATTATTCTGGTTGAGGCAATTTGTGAACAAATTTTAGTCTAATGTTGTTGTGTTTACAAAAACATAATTTCAACCGGAAGTTAACGAAAAGGCATAATCTAATAGAAATAAAAAAATTTAATTGAGAATATTTTGGAAATGCTTTTGATTGCGTAGTTATGAAAGAACCTTCACACAAAACAAAAAGAGAAAAAAAAAAACAAAAACTTTTAATTAAGCTACATTATTAATTTGGTTATTGACTAAACTATATTAATTAATTTTTTGGGCTATTTTCATTTTTCTAATTAAATTATTACTAAT